>NW_011887864.1:25087-54735 GCF_000806365.1 Fopius arisanus
GAGTAGAAATTTTCATTTTTAATTTCAAATTCAAGTTGTGAAAATATTATTATTTATACATTTCAGCTGTATAAACTATAATTATACAGAGGAAGCAATAAATATTAATGTTTACATGTTCTAATTTTGTTATTTTTTTGCTAAAAATGAACTATTTGTTGTCGTTTTTGTTTAATTACATAGTTAATTACTTCTGTGATTTTTTCCCAAATTATTATCTTTAATGATAAAGCCAATTTTTATTCTTGACTGGGGGGGCTTTGCCCCCCCAACCCCCTACCAGGGGCTCCACCCCTTGACCCCGCAACGGGCGCTGTCCCTGGACCCCGCCAGGGGCTCGGCCCCTGGACCCCGCTTTTTTATGCCTTCAAATCTACATGCTTATTAGCACAAAAAAAAAGAGATGTGAGGGGGGAACTTGGCTAGTTTTTGGATTTATCTTCAGACTGTTTTGGCGTTACCCAGAATGCACCACGTGGAGGTAAAGTCTGTTTGTTTGAACAAGCCCTCCAAATGAGGTAAATATAGAAAAATGAGCAAGCTTTGGATGCAATTGAGGATGAGAGGATGTGTTAGACATTTTAACACTTTTAATTCACTTGAAAATCACAAAAAAACTCTAATTTGCTTTGCTGCCTGATTAACACGCTTTGAAAAACAAAGGAGAATGAAGAAAAACAATGGCAGCAAGATGTCATTCGAATTCATATAATTCGTGAAAAATCCGCTAGATGGTGTAAAGGTTAAAAAAAGGCTAGAAATTTTCATATAATATGATATTATAGATTTAGATTTATTCAGTAATATATAAAATATAAACCATATTTTTCAAAAAAAGGGGTTCATCTTGCCCCTTTTTCCCGCTATATCTCGAAATACAGTGTAGAGGGAATTTTTTCATTATTTTTCTCGAACTCGCGAGACAAAATAGTTCGGAAAACAACCGTTGAATCGCGGCGCCAAAATAATCGGAATTGTGCCTTAGGAATTAATTTGCTGATTGACGAGCAACAATTGATAAATAAACCCTCAAATGAAACGGCGTCAGCAACCTATCCTTCAAAATGGTGTTCACTACGCTCGGGCTGCATACATCATCTCACACTTTGTCACAAAAGTTAACTTTTCTAGAGTCTTCCCGTTAAACCCGTCAAATAGATATGCGACTTTTTGTTAGTAATTTTATTTATTTTTTTTTTTCGGCAAACTTGAAACAGAAGTATGAAAACCACGCTGTGAGCTTGAGGTGCAACTGTCGGCCGGCACGTTCGAACTCGCCTATGTACGCACACAGTCGCCATATTTGATGACGCATTTTCCTTCGACACGATGTATATTTGCAATTTCAATCAGAAATTCAGTCGTTCATCATCACAAAAATGACAATAAATCTTCCCTTTTGAGACAGAAAATATATGCTTCTCTGGTTACTAATACTCATTGTTTTTATTACTTACCTCGACCAATTATATTCCTCGTATTTTTATAGTAAATACTTACAGGAATTAATAATAAGAACATTCGAATCAATGAACAGCAATGGAGTCGAATTACGTTGGGAATTTCATGAATTTCTCTCCACTGTCTCTGCTATTTAACAATTAAAATTATGAATTATTTTGATTGGGCATGAATAACCGGAACCGTTTAAATTCATCTTCTTAAAATAATATAATTATCGGTAACTTTTGTAAATATTTGTACCACCAAAAAAACTCAATTAAAGTTCATAAATGAGTAAAAATAATATGTCATAAACTGTCTTTGAGAATACGAGTATATTTATTGGGAACAGATATTATTATTTTTTATAATCTGGTTATTGTGTTATCCCATATGGTGACTAAAATGATGAGTGGAGGAGAGGCATTGTATATATTTCTTCTTTCTCATCTTTGCTAATATCCAATGTAACCATCTTGTGAACAATGTCTCCCACGTTACAGGAAATTTCTCTGGCTCTTTTCTTCGAAACGCAGAACATTTTCAACATCGTTGAGTCACAGGGGTATTCAAAAAGAGGTTTTTTAATCTGTAATGATTTCCCTGAAATTCTGATAATGCGCGGATCAGTCAGTGCGATGAACATATCTTCAATTTCGATAATTTCTCCATTTTTTAGAAAAACCGAATTATCTGGGACCTTTCTGGTTAAAATCGTGTTTTTGAATTTAATCCGCTTTACGATTATTTTCCCAGATGGTTCTGGGTGAAGCTGAGATAAAATTTCAAGATCAGGAGGTGGCTCATGTTTTGCAATATTAGCGAAAAACCGCTTATGAATCCGCCGACAGATTTGAGCTAGTGGTCGATATCCAGTCCTCAGCATGTTTTTTATTTGCCCCAACTCGCTCTCAAATGGAAAGGTATTAATTTCGCTTCAACAACATTGTTGATTAAGCGCATCGTCAGCCACGTGAATCAAACTGTGGACATTTAATACTAATGTGTACTTCCCATACAATTTTGCACATAATTTCACGAATATTTGCAAAAAGGTTTTCGCCTGAGAATGGAGTCTTATTGCTAGGTTTTTACTATTTAAAATCCTACAAGCCACATGGAATAATAAAAAATGTTTATACAACTGTTCATCTAAACATTTTTTCAAAATGATAGGTCCTGCATATAAAGCTAGAAATCTATACTAAGTGGACTTCCATTTAGCAACATTAGTCAATGATACGCTGGAGCGTTGAAATTCTTGAGGTACTTGACTTTTGATCATTAGCAAGTAAGAAGAGAACAGAGTTTTCTGAGCATGGCTAAATCTTCTCGTTTGATTTCCATTTATCCAAATGTCAACTAAGAATTTTTTAATTACTCCTAACCACAGAAGATGCGTTACGTCCAACACAAAATGCTTGATTGTATTGATTGGTGGATGCATTGCCTTCAAAGGTGATTGGCCATTATGATGCGGAGAATCCGTCTGACTCCTAAATGCTTCATCTGTTCTCTCAGTTGCTTCCGTGGAAAGGTAAACTGTACGCCCATCTATCATATCTCCCTGGACGGTGCAGCGTCCGCAAACTCGTTTTGCCCCATGATTTTTTATAGATTTAACAAATGAACGCACTGGCCTGTCGCAAATAAATGCCTTGATATTAATCTCAAATGATTGTCAGTCAATGACGACACCGTCGGCCATTAATCTATTCATTTCCTCCACAAAATTCTCAAAAAATTGTTGAACATTTTTTGGTTTCCCAACACCGCAATAAAGAGAAATGGGGAATACTTTGTATAAGTCGGGTTGCAAAAAGACTTTGCCTAGTATTGGCCAAAATTGTTTATTACTAGATTTGTAGGGTGAAGAGCCATCAACATGGATTAACAGTGAAATTTTACGATCAGCATGCAACTGTGGATTGATTGTCCTTTTCAAATGTTGATTTACTCCAAAGTACACGTCTTCACTATCATTTGCATTATCAAAGGTTTCGATGTCGTACTTTGCTGAGGATGTTCTGAGAAAAGTTTTTGCTGATTTTGGTAGTGTCGTATACTTAGACTTACGCAAAATTTTCAGAAGGGCATCCAAGTCAGATTGAGGGAGACTTTTTGCTTTAAGAGCCCATTGACGCAACTCTTCAACTTCGTTCAATTCCTGTTCCTCTGTTACAAGTCCATCGTCAGTCGATTCTGCATCATCTTGATTAAAAAAATTGTTGTCTTCATCTTCACTAATTGTTGCCTCACCATAATCCATTTCACTGTCATAGGGATTCGACCTATCACTAGAATCCTTGCGAATTAATGTCATAGATTCTTCTAACTGAGAAAATTCTTCTGAAAGATTAAGTTTAAAATTGTCCTCTGGAAGTTGGCCACAATCAGTGTCAGAATCATTTAATTGCATGAGTGAAACCTCGTCATCGTTGATGTTAATGTCTATGGCATTTCGCATGCTCACTGATGATGAACAGCATTGTCAATAGTATTAATCGTTTCTCGTTTTCGGAGTCTCTTCACGCGTAAACTTGTCAGTTCCCGAGTATGGGCAACTCTTTCATCCTCATTCATTGTTAATAAGTTTTACTTTTTCGGTGGTAATCAACTGAATTTAATCTATATATTTGCTACACAGCTGTCACATCGGAGGTTAGAACAATACTACTGGAGTACTGAATACCGCCAATGACTAATCTCAGTCGTGTAGCCGAAAAGCCAAAATATCCTTCAGATTTTTTCTCATATTACATTCAAATCCTATAACTGAATTAGTAAACATAACAATTAGAGTTGTTAAAACAAATAAGGAATTCCAAGTGTGTAACTTAGAAAAAAAAACATTATTGCACCAACTATTTTAATGTTAGCTTTGATACGTTCTAAAATAAATATAACCTATGAAGGTAGAGATCGTTGACAAGTTGCTGTTAAGCAATTCAGAATTTTAAGGCAGTGAGTTTGGAAATACTAAGTTAGGAGTATGAGGAAAATTCGATCAATTAATTGATTCAGTAATAAAGTTAATAATACGCATGTGTACTGCCACAAGATCCAGGTCAATAATTTTTTTGTGCAGAAAACATGCCAAGTATTGAATAAACAACTATCTATTCACGGGTGATACCATTATTAAGTAGGATGTTTTGAAATCTTCTTTACGGGTTCCCAGAGGAAAGATCTCTTCAAAGAGGTAGAATTCTGGACGGGAACGGAGGTGGAGGAGTGCAACTCAAAGAAAGTAGATCACACGATTAAACTGACAGAGTTGACAGCAGCTCATCAGCCTGTACTTCAAAAAATAAAACAACAGGTCATTTCGACTTGTCAAACAATGACGGAGATGCTGAGGAAGTTAATGAGAGGACAGGAAGAAGTTCAGAGGCACATGATAGACTTCCAGAAGGGAAACAAGATTTTCGTGGGAAAATATAGCAAACATTTTGAACAGCTCCAGCCCGAGAGCATCAAAATGCCCAATGATATTGAGGAGAGGCACCTGAGTCTCAACACAAGTAGTAGTATCCAGCTACTTCAAGACCTGCCTTCCCAAGCATTATCAACAGAATTTGATTAGAGTTGATTAATTTCTCATCAGGCATTAGGTGATCAGTTTACGATTATGTCTAACCCATAAGAACCAGACCAAATTTTGGCCCGAGTGTTTGGGATCAGAGAAATAGGATCGAAACTTGGTCAGTTTTTCATCATGCATTTGCTCATCAGCCTGATATCATACTTATCACATCAGAACCTGATCAAAACAAACCTTGGGTATTCAGGATCACAGAAACTGGAGCAAAACTCGATCAGTTTCTTATCGGACATTTACTGATTAGACTAAGATAATACTCATCACATCAGAATCTGATCAAAATAAGCCTTGGGTATTCAGGATCAGAGAAACTGGAGCAAAATTTGATCAGTTTCTCATCAGGCATTTACTGATGAGACTGAGCTGATACTCATGATAACAGAATCTGATCAAAATCAGCCTTGGGTATTCGGCATCAGAAAAACGGGATCAAAACTTGATGAGTTTCTCATTAGAAATCACTTGATCAGGTTAAGGCAATGCCTATCACATCAGAACCTGATCAAAATAAGCCTCGGGTCTTCGGCATCAGAGAAACTGGATCAAAGCTTGATCAGTTTCTCATCAGGCATTTACTGATCAGGCTGAGATAATACTCATGATAACAGAATCTGATCAAAATCAGCCTTGGGTATTCGGCATCAGAAGAACTGGATCAAAACTTGATGAGTTTCTCATTAGAAATCACTTGATCAGATTGAGGCAATGCCTATCACATCAGAACCTGATCAAAATAAGCCTTGGGTGTTCGGCATCAGAGAAACTAGATCAAAAATTGATCAGTTTCTCATCAGAAATTACTTGATCAGGGGAGTCTGACTGCTGCCTGGTCCAATACTGATCCAACGTTAAATCCGCTTGAGGCGATTTCCACTCGGGAATTGTTTAATCATTTTTGAATTTGTTAACAAAAAAGATATCGTTAAAATAAAAAAGTTCCGAGGGACTAATAAATCTCGACGTTCCAAACGATTCCCAATCGTTTGAGTATATATTTGCGAGACAATTTTTCCCCAATTTGTTTAATCATTTTTGAATTTGTTAACAAAAAAGATATCGTTAAAAAAAAAAAGTTCTGAGGGACCAATAAATCTCAATAAAGTTTATTTTACTAGTTTGAGGAATTTCCGGTGACCTATGGATACTGGTGGGGTTGGTATTTGGTTGGGATTGGTATTAGGGTGGTTGTCCTGAATTACAAGTTGGTGGCGTTCAAACCTGACAGGATAATTGAAGAGTTAATGTAATGAGAAATTATAAATGATAATTGAAGAAATATAATAAATACACTTACCTTTTTGCGCGTTTTACAGGGTTTCTTAACAATTTCTTTATTTTCACTGAGAAATGTCAATTCACATAGAGTGTAAATTTATCAATGTTAGGAAAATAAAGGAGGATAAGAAAAAAAACACTTGGGATTCGAAGTGACTGATATTTATGTGCACGATATTTTGTGCACAACTCCACTGCAAAGTCCTTTAGTACACCCATGCGTGCACTTTTTTCGCAAATTTATGTATGACAAAAAAGTATTTCCGATGTAGAGGGACAACATGTGCACAACCTCTTTCTTCATGTGCACGACCATTTCTCTTGTGTGCACAATTTTTTAACAGAAAATTTGTGATTTCGTGGAGTCGATTTATTAATTCATCATATGTGCAAGAAGAAAGAGCACTGCGTAGAATGAGACCGTTGAACATTCTGTGCTTTAATTAAATGTGCACATTAATAAATCCAATGTGCACATCGTTTCAGATTTTTACGAGTGTGCAAGAAACTCAACGTGCAAAATGTTTATGTGCTGGAATCATACCCTGTCTAGTTTTATGAGCATAGCACTAGCGACGAAATTATTGGGGAAAAAAACTACATTAGTTGGAACTGTTAGAGGAAATAAAAGGGAATTACCCAAAGCAGCGAAACAATCGAAGGACAACATGCCTAGTTTTTCCATACTCCTCTATAGATCAGAAAATTGTGTCCTTACAATATATAAAAGCAAACCGAACAAAAAACTGGCTGTTCTAAGTTCCAAGCATAAATTTATTAAAATTGATAGAAGTAATAGAAAAATGTTCACAGATTCTATTCAGTTTTATAATAAAACAAAATTTGGAGTTGATATGACAGATTAAATGGCCAAAAAATATACGGTGAAGTTTAGTTCTCGTAAATGGCTACTCCAAATATTTTTTAACATTTTCGATTCGGCTGCCAGAAATGCTTGGATCCTGTATAAAGAAGTAAGTGCAATACAAACAGAACGAAAACCGTTTTTGTTTCAACTGAAAGAGAGAAACATTCTTCACAACAGGAAGATTTACAAGTATCAACTGCAACGTCTTCAAATACAACAGATTCTACCAAACAAAAAATTTGTCTAATACGACTTTGTCACAATAATAAAACAAATAATATTTGTCAAAAATGTAAAAATGTAAAAATATGTTTGCGGAAGATGTACATCCAAAAAGATTTACAGTTTCATATGTTTAAAATGTCCAGATAATGTATAAATTTTTTTTTTTTCGAATTGAAATACATTTTTTTTATTGGTAATACTTCTTAATAACTTGTTATATGTATATGTTATACGTATATGTAATGCGTATATGTTATTATACGCATTAGTAGTTTTTTCACAATGCATTCATTTTGACAGCTGATTGAATAAGTACTCACATAAGTATCCACGGTAGTGCTCCTCCCTGGTGCCATACCTCTGCAGTTGACCCTTGAGATATCTGCATGATCTCTCAATGTTTTGTGTATGTGCTTCTGACAAAGAGTCCACAAAATTGATTGAGTGGTTGATCGTTACATGATGAAATTCTTCATGTTGCAGTTATGACCGCCATTGATCCCAGACGATGGTGGCTCCGGACATAATCCACTTTTTGATGACCCCCACAAGGGTGCCTGCTGTTCGGTTCTTTACCACTGTAATGAGAAGAGATTTGCTCACTCTCTCTCGTAATCTCCGGATACCCATTGCTCTTCTATTATACGTCCCCGATGGTACTTCCTATGGCCGATCTTCGTTTCGTCGATTTCCACGACCTTGTTAGGTCCCCCTGACTTGGTGGCGTGGTTCCCGCAACAATTGATGAGAAGTTCTTTCACGAAATTCAACCAATCCAATCTATAAAGGTTTGTCATGATCACTCAAGTTCGAACTCAAGATATTTTTGTCTTGGAGAATTTAACCTGACGTACATCCCTATGAATCGTACAACCACAGCCAAGGGAATGCATACTTCCGAGAACCAGGATCAATGAAGATAGCTGATCAGTGTATCACGCTTGCCCTTCTTCACTTTCTTGCTAGGGTCCTCGTTGGGTCTCCTCACAACATATTGGCATATTCACAACGATTTTTGACTTCGTACTGGCATTCAGCTATTTTTCCACTCTTTCTAGTGTCTCTTATCGCGCTCATTGTTGTGTGCGATAATCCGTAATCCCCCATTGAAAACAACGGATTAAATACCGCGTCACTTCGAACCCGAAATTTGATTTATTATTTTTTGCTGAACCTGTTCCAGACAAATTTAAGGGTAAATGTGAGGGTAAATCCCCCTCATTTCCTTTAAGATTCCATGCAAACTAGGATTTTCAACAAATATCGTCAATTTTGATTAATAACAAATAATCAATGGTAACTCGTTGTTCGCATCATAAATATTATCTTTAATAAAAAGGATCATGTTGGGGTCGGAGTAATTTGGATTTATTTGTTGATAGAATTCATATGGAAAACATAATTCGACTTTATAGCCACGAAATAATGTTTTTTTTAAGTCAGCACCTAGGCTTAGGAAGTTTATTGAAAAGAGAGATAATTTAAATGTATAATGAGATTTTAATAATCGCTACTTACAACAAAAAGGACAACAGTGGTCGAAATGATAAGATGATACTTGCAAATAAATCGTCTCAATCCATCCATATATTTTGCTAGCTTAATGGTCCATCTGATAATTAATTTGTTAATTTACCGAACACAGCGTCTCCGATCGTTATCGTTTTACAGTAGCATTTAAACAAGTTTAAGAGCTTACTGGTGTGTCAATGCAATGAACTCATGTTTGAAATATGGTACCCAGTTCTATCGTACCACGTTTTCCTGTTAGTGAAGCATTAGAATTTGAAAAATACGCATGAGTTATTACAACGGAGATGATCCCAGATGAGGAAATCTAAGCTTGGACGACAGGCCTAAGCTTGGATCCGCCTAAGATACCAAGCTTTGTAATTCCTAGCTGGAACCCACCTTAATTTGATTCTATGGAATTACCATCATTCAACAAAGGATGACATAATGCAAATATGAGCTTGCATACCAAGATAGTTTCGACCATAGTCCAAGTTTGCAAAGTATTGGATGCATATATTGCATGGTATTGCGAGCATGAACCACGCGGCTTCAACCAAGCTCGGTTCAATATATAACACCTAGGGAATTCCAAGCCTTAAAGTTCCTAGCTTGAATCAGCCGTAATGTTATGGAAATAAACAGTTTAGCCGAACTTGGTAAAAATCGGCAAATCGACGTTTGAATACCTGGGATATTTCGATCATGTTCCAAGCTTGGATTAAGCCTGGAATAAATGAATTAAATAATAAAAAATAATAATAGCAATAGTAATACTAACAATAATCAAGTAGGTGCAGATAAAATCAATTACAGCATATGTTCGTGATAAGGATTAGGAGTCGTAAAGGAAGAAAGAGGGAGGGGAATTAATCGAGAAAAAGTGCCTATGGATAATGTACACGAAGTCAGTACTTAGCGATGTTAGTTACACCAAATAAATAGAACGTTATTCAACGTCTTTATTTCTTTACAGTTGATATTGAGTTCATATGCACAATTAAAAAACGGAAGTCATAAGAGCGCGTTAGCTTGGCGGTAAGGCGTAGGTTGCGTAATTGTGGCGGTCCATTTTGATTTTGATCAATAATTTCTTGATGAATGGAAAGATTCGTTAACAGTTGTATCCCAGGCTTAGATCAGGGCCCGACAACCTTAGTCGGGAGCCAACCTATTACTAGGGTCGGGATAATCCTCTCATCCTAATGAGTACCCAATTAGACAACCATTGTGAGCGAATAAGTCCCAGCATTGACAGAATTGCAGCCAGCCACGTAGAGTGGCGTGCCTGTCGCATAGAAATGGCTGACCCGCCAGGCTTGGCGCAAATTTTCAGTTTCAAATTTTAAATAAAAAATAGAAAAATTAAAATTTACAATGAAAAACCCTCAAGAATATATTTAGGAATTGGTTTTCGATAATTATTATTTTCCTACCAAATAATGCCACTCTAAGTGTGAAAAATAAACATTTGCCACGGTTATTTTTGGAAGATTCTATTATATATTATATTACATTCCTGATGGTTTTTTTCATCCCAATTTCAACCAATCAAATGCTGGCATTTTCCGTCACGTGGTACAAGTAAAACGGTTTTACTTGCGATATTTTTCGAATATTTCCTCGTTTGTTGCTAAGCAATGACAATATCCAATAAACAATCGGTACGCGTTTCAAACCCCAAAACTGTCATTAGAAAAAATGAAATTCAAAGACTTTACCTCGACATGAGCAGATTTGGAGGAGAATCCTTGGACATTATTGATCAACAAATTGAAAAAAAATTGAAAATTGAGATTTCCTAATAAAACCGTTTTACTGTTACCATATGAAATGTCACACATTTAATTGCTTGAAATTGGAATGAAAAAAAAATCCAGCCAAGTCCCCCTCGACCTTAAAAATTAATCGGATATTTCCCGACAGTTTCGTTGCGTATTTTATTTTATTTGTTTCATTGCGGCAAATATCGTCTGGAGACAAAATAATTGTCAAGGCAGATTCCTCATCATGAAAACATCGAAAAAATAATTTTTCCTCATATTGCTGCTTATTTCGAATAAAAAAAATTATATTTATAATTCAAATTGATGGAAAATCAAAATTCCCGCTCGATCGCACGGTGGCCCTCTGCCGGTATCGGTCGAACCAGAGCTCAAGCAGATATCGAATTAGAGCAGGTAGTTTTGTTAAGTGGATGAGGCCCCTCTCCCAGCTCTGACTAACGAAGCTCGGGAGCCGCGTGAGCCTAATGAGTCCATGTTGCCGGGCCCTGGCTTAGATCATGCTCGACGTTTAAGCTTGGATCAAGATTGGTCCTAGCTCCGCCCAGGCCTGGTGTCGGTCGGCTTTAACTTGGTATCCGAGCTTGGCTCGAGTTTGCCATCCGATCTTAGATCAACCTGGAACAACATTACAAACAAGAGTTTTGTGCAAGCTTCGATTCCAAGCTTGAACCGAACTAAGCTAGTTTTGGTCCAAGCTTAGGCCAAACTTGTACTAATGGCCAATTTCCACCTGGGTAATTGTGATCAACACTAATTTAAAAATACTCAGATCACCAACATTAACGTAAGTTGATCGATTCTGGGACTAGACTGATGTTTCATTTAAAAAAATTGAAAAGCTTGAGTTCGACCAACTCATGAATGCATTGAAGGACCTGCTGATTTGGTCAGGTATGGAGACTTGAAATGCATTCCGTGGATGAAGCCGTGGTTAGAATGCAGGCTTTACCTTTGTGCTGGTGGGGTGTTCCGTTTACAGGGTAAGGAAGTGCAACGGGCCTTTCCGCCATTTTACACTATGCCCATTGGCAGTTGCCTAGTCCATAGGTGCTAGCATGTTAGCCTTACGGGCAAACGCATAGAGCCCCTATATTTCGTCCCTATCAACATAAGTGTCCTCGATGCAGGTGTTCCTGAAACATCCCACCGGATACCGTCTAGGCCAGGCATGGGCAACGTCAGACCTTCGATAGCCGAGGCCATAAGACCCTATTAGACCCGTTATTAGAAATTCAATACCCTAATTGCGTAAAGCCCAGAGCAGCCAGGGTGGCAGTAGCAGCGTGCATGAATTGGGGCGCAGTTAAATAGAGAGAGTCCGCCGGGCGCTTGCCTTTCAAATCTAGAAAACCTTAAGGCCTAAAAATTCAAACAAATTTTCAACAATTCAACATGCAAAATCCTCAATTGTATCAGCGGTAATTGTTCAAACATCATGGTGTCAGAAATGAATTATTTCTTGATTACCTTAATAGTGAATAATTACGTTGTTAAAGATTGAAAAAAATATGGGATATCGGTTCTTTAAAATTCAATCAACCAATTATGAATGGAATGTTTATTTTATAAGTTTCGTGGTTTGGCCCCTCTGATTTCCTGCACAATACAATAGGATCCATTCTTTTATAGTCATTCGCCTAATTGGGGTTACAAGCTAGGTGAGACCATTGAGCACACTTTGCCCCTATCTGGTGTAGACCACTGCACCTAGTGCTTAGGTGATGCGGATCCTCTTCTGTGAGTCCGCATTTCGGGCATATGGGATCGCTTCCCCTGCCTATTTTCAGCAGATGAGAGGCCAGAGGCCCGTGGTCACTAATGTGTCCCACTAGCGAGCGAAGCTTCATTCTGGCGAGCCCGATCAGCTGCTCAGCCAGATTTTTCTACCTGAGAAGACCCTGCGTAGCCTAGCAACCTGTGATAGTATTTCCAGCTCCTCACAGAAGACCCTCCAAGCTGATTCCTTTGATCTTCCGATGTGATTTTTATACTCTCTCTCTGTACTACCCTGTACTGAGTCCAGTCCTTGTCGTTCTTAGTGCAGAAAGCTCGGTTCCATATCCGTCTGGACTGGCCGCTCCGCCTACTGAGTTCCCGGCTCCACCATTTCACTTCCCTCCCCTCCCTACGCGGTTTGATCGGGCACGCCCTTTGGAAGGACTCGGTTAAAGCTACGTGAATTCTATTCACGTCGTCCTCTAACCTGTCCATGCTTCTGGGCCTCACTTGCCTTACTCCCAGCCTTTCCTCCCAGGTGAGAATTAACAATAGGCCCAGGCTTGGCCCAGGCTAGTTCCAAGACCTGCCAGGCGTGGCCAAGGCTAGACGGACTGGCTTGGACCAATAGTGGAATGAAACACGGGGCCAAGCTAGGATCGAAGGTAAAACCTAACTTGGGCCAACCTTAGTATTTAGCGAGTACCTATCCCGGTAAATGAATCGTCCAAGTCTGGGCCAAGCCTGGGTCAACCTTGGCATCTTGCTTTTACCTATTCTAACAATCTGTACCGAGCCTTATTTTCGTTTGAAATACACATATACACTTTTGAAATGATTCGATATGGAAATTTTTTATTTCAGTTTACAACGGTAAATAATATTCTTACAGATAATGAAGGTTTCCGTAATGTAACTATCCTCCCACTGCCTCCCGAGAATGAGCTTGAGCTTGAGCTTTTCTTTCCTTGCAACCCCCCTCACGATCAGGGGCCCCCGATAAGTATTCACCGGCATGCGAAGATATTTTCAACTTTTTTTCTGACTTATGATATTTAATTGTGAGAAAGTCTGCAAAATAAACAAGATTTAATATGATTTGAAAAAATGAGCAGGAAAATGAGCTGCACTTTTCACCTTGGGGAAGGGGGGATATCACATTTGATTGGTGTTATCACAATTTAATCGATATCTTGAATTATTACAGTAGAGAAGGGATTTGCTTCCAATTTTTTACCAAATAACACCATTCTCAACGAAATTACAAATTAGTCCATTCATTTGAAGATATTTGCTATGATTATTTTTACAATAAACATTTTTTTTTACGACGATTCAAAATTAAAAACGTAATAATTATTAGCCAACCTCTCATACAAGCGTAGGTCAGAGTTTCGCTGAAATTCTTTTTGCGTTTTCCCCCACAGGCACGGCCATGGCCACTGTATAGAAGCTGTATTGCTCTCCTTGTCAAAGCTCCTATAATCGCCTTAGTATCTCTTGCACAATCATTAGAGCTCCCGGTTTCAGCGCTCATAAACTCCATCTGAAAAATAAATGTAAGGTACTTCCGCAGTTACTTACACTTGTGAAAAATTTAAAAACATATTAGAAACACCAAATTCGAACTATCTGTTATAAGATATAAATAGAAACTACTCTCGAGATTCTAAGGTTTTTGGCGAGTTCGTCTTTGAAATCTACAACGTCAACCTTTGAAAAAACATGAAATTTCGATGTTTAAGGAAGTATATTTATAAAAAGGCCAGTGTCAGAGTCCTTGAAATATTGTAAAAATTTTTATAAGTATAAGTAACTCCCTCAAGAATCAATTCAAAATAATCAAGAACCCTGCCCTCAGATTCAATCATGGAAACGAGTAATAACATGAACCAAAAAATAATCATCTAGTATAACGCTTAATTTCTGTCACTTCAAAATAAAAAATACGAGTCTAGGACAATGTTTTGAATGGCCAATGTCTTAAAGTTCAATATTTCTTTTATTTTAATTTGCTTTGAACATCACTAACGTTTTCGTTTTGTTTAAAATTGTGCAGATATGTCATAAAGGGATGAACGAAGGATAAAAAAAAGTTGAAGAAGGGATAAATAAATTACGAAAAAAGAATGAGGAAATTATAGGAAAAATACATAAAAAACAGATAGATATTACAGAAAAGGGCCAAATGGATAATGAAAAAAGGATGAAAAGGGGACGAATAAGTTTCGAAAAACCGATAAATAGAAGACGAAAAAGAAGTTAGAAAAGGATAGGAAAAATATATGAAAAGGATATTGTTTATTATACAAAAGGCATCCAAATTTTCGTTTTATTTATTTTTTTTAATTAACAATGTTCATTAAAAAACAATGTTTCTAACAGCATCTGAAGTCAAGCGATTTTTCATATATTTTTCATATTTTTTCATACTCCATTTTCATCACATTATTTTTGTACATGGAGAAAAAAATTAAATAAAAACTACCTGCTTGTTCCATAATTTGTCAGTCAAAATAGTATTCAGTAAATATTCTGTAACTGATCGGTAATTTTTACTGAATACTGTTGACTGACAGATTACGGAACAGGCACGTCATTTTTATTGAATTTTTCTGCCCGTGTAATATCGATGTCCTTTTCTTATATTTTTCCGGTCTATTTGTAAATCGTTTTTCCCTGTTTATTCATCCGCTTTTCGATCTTTTTTTAAAATTGTTAATGGCTTTTTTATAATAACTATGACCTGTTCATATATTTTTCCTGTCATTTTCTAATTCCTTTTTCGTCTACTATTTATCCTTTTTTTGGAATTTATTCGTCCCCTTTTTATCCCTTCCTTATATTTAGTTTGGTCTTTTTTTGTAATATTTATCTATTTTTTATATATATTTCCTAGAACATCCTCATTCGTAATTTATTTATTCCTTTTTTAACTGTTTTTTATGCTTCGTTCATCTCTTTACGAAATATCAGCACAATTTCAAAATATTTTAAACAAAACGAAAACGTTAGTGAAGTTCAAAGCGAATTAAAATAAAAGAAATATTGAACTTCAAGACATTGGCCATTCAAGACATTGTCCTAGACCCAAAAATAATACCAGAGCGTTTCGACGTTTAGTCACTTTCTCAATATTTACTGCCTTCTCCAAATCTAACATCTTCTTCCACTTGTCGAAATCTTCCGGTGTTTCCATGGGTATTTTTATTCCTAATTTTTCCGCCCAAGTAATGATCTTTTCTCCAGAAACAAGGGGAGCTTTCATAATTTTTCCAAATGGGTTTAATTTCGTACCTATATCGTACTGCATGTTCCTGTGGAGCAGGTGCAAGTCGTGTCTCCATGTGTGAGTCACTTTGATTACTGCGGCATCGACATAGTCAGCTACAAACACTAAAATGAAAGACAGATGTGAGTTAAGTTACTGAAACACAATTGAAATACTCTAACATTGAAGAATGTTGAAATTTATTGATTTTTATCTTCCCCTTCAATTATAAAATCTATAACTAACTTTTCAGAGAGCTATCTTGATTGTTTTCCCGTAATGTCTTGAGGTCATCATCCACTTGTTTTTTATCCAACAGTCGGTTCGAGGGCGTCATCTTGTGTGAGAAGAGAAAAAAAATTGCTAAATATAAAAGGTGTGCGAATATTCGAAATTTTCAATATTCAATTTTCAATTTTTTCCCAATAGCGTAGAGAGAGGATGAGCGAGATGATTAATAATACCTTTTGGTGCACTCGCATTGGTTGTCCGTAACTGATGAGCGATTGGCGTTCTAAAAATGGGAACATGCGACTTTTCTCCCTCTGGAGAATGATCCATCCTTGGTCGTTCTGAAGGAAGATCACTTTCGTCAGAAATATGGTCCAAAGATGTAATCGAATATGCAGCCTTCAAGGTGCTTGCAGCTCGTTTCCCTGAGAGGTTATAGGTTCGCCCGTAATCCGTGTCAGAATCAGTTGATTCACATTCTGAACGAGTCCTATATAGGCGTTCGAGTTTCTTTTGTGCTTTTTTGAGAGTTCCTGTCATTGAGAAATGCGACGTTGAATTAAAGGAAGGCCAGTAAATTCATCTGTATGAGACAAAATCTCAATGGGATAAGTTTTCCAATTTGTTTTTCTGGGAGGTGTCTCTTTTTTCAACCGTTTTTCAATGTTACAATATTCTTCTTTTGGAGGATAGTAACACTTCGCCATATCCTCATCGTTGCTCTCCTATATAATCCATGCCGCAGGAACAATTTAAATCAACTGTTTTCCCGTTTCATTAAACTCATTCTTAAACCCGACAAGATAATAACGGTATTTATTTATCGCTTGATCACTCATGTTAACTAGAAAAAAATAAAAAATCACGCGTATTAATTGAGGAAAAAACTTTTCTACCGAAGATGAGGTTTGCAACAATCATATTCGTCGACAAATTTTTTTTGGCCGTCGGACGCCCACTATTATTTGTCATAACGGCCGTAGTCAGCGTTTCGGGGACGCGAAGCAAAGCGACGCAGCCGTAAAACACTGTCTTACAGCTGGAATGACAAAAGCCTTTATTAACAATAATCGATTTTCCAATCGGAATTAAAAGTGCGGAAAATTGTCCTAGTTGGCGCTGTCAGCATAAACTTGGCATTTTTTAATATTTCCATGGTTTTTAAAAAATAAGATTATATCATAATCAGTTCGCTTACTGTGTGATTTCAACTAATCAGTAATTGGCCCATGTTTCTGTCTTGGAAGCGATCAGATTCACGTCGACTTGGCGCCATTTTTTCACAAAATTTTTTTGTGATTTTTTAAATTTAATATTTATATGATTTTTTTTTTAAATTGTGGGATTTCATCCATGCAGTTATTGTCCTATGCTTCTGTCTTGCGTTTAAATTAGCGTCGAATTGGCCATTTGTTCACAACATTCTTTTATGATTTTTTTTTATTTTAATAATTACCAAACAAATGATGCAATCAAAAGTATTGTTACCTGTTTTAAACCTCTCTGACATGTGTTGGTTAATCATAGTAATTTTCCTCAACGAAATATAATTTAAATATTCATGTTTTAGTTTTTATTCAGTCATTCAAGTTGATTATTGAAAAATATTACATAAAAAATTTAAATTTGGAGGTAATATTTTCGATTCTAATTGTTAAAGGGTAATTCACAAATATTAGGTTATTTAGGTAGTTAAGTAAAGATTAAAATGCTCGAATATTGTAGCACTGAACAATTTTAATTTAAAAGATTAAATTTAGGTGCAATATATAATTTAAATATTAACAATTGATTCCAATTGTTAAAGGGTCATTTACAAACATTAGCGTATAAAATTCAAACGGTCTTCAAACTGCTTAAACGGTACCTTAACAGTTATAAAAGAAAGGACAAAGTAGAATTCCAAGGGGAAAGAACCAAAATGGAGCAAATAGCCAAAATGAAACTGAAGGAAGCGGCTGAAGCAAAGAAAACAAGGTACAAGCAAGTAGGAACATGGGGGAGTTTTGGAAAGCCATTGATGACTGTCGGCCACATGAAGCGAGGAAGGGGAACTCGATCGCGGACGAGCGATGGGTGGGCCATATGACGAAGCTTCTAAGGCAGAAGTGGTCAACCTCAGCTCTCGGAGCTACTCCAGCTCCCGACCTCCATTAGGTTGCGCCCCCTTCGGGCCCATGATGCCCTTCGCGTAGGTAAGAGTAGTGGGGATATTCGGCAGAAACTTGGTGGTGGAAAAAGTGAAATAGAAAAATTTTCTATTTCTCTAATAGAAATATTTTTTGTATTATTGCTTTTTTTGTTGTTATATGCTTTTGACTGGTTATTGGTTGCTTTTAATCGATTGTATAATGAAAAATTTTGTATCTTTAATACATTTCTTGAAGTGGAAATATTTTTCTCGGAAAACAGTTATTAAATACGATCATGTTGTTGATAAAACCTGACTTGACATTAGTTTTCAAACTTTTGATTTCTGTATTTCCCGCTCTCGATGCCAAATTAAAATTAATAAATTTCTCATAATCAAAAAAATTATCGGCATTCTTTAATCTTTAATTGATGATGAAATATTTCTTTTTCAAGTTCACGAGCATCCCACTTTCATTTCCAATGAATATTGAATCCAAACCATAATCTCTTAATTCCGTTTTTTTTTAACTAAAAAGAATATGTACGTGCATAAAAATTCAAACCATTGTGCCCTCACATTTCAATCACGCGCATGCGCTATCGCTCGATGTTACCCCCGTCACTCAAATATACGACAACCCTTGTAATCACGTTACGTCCCTTATAATTAAAACCTCAATAATTTTATGGCTACAGCTCCGAGCCTACCTGAGGTTGCCCACCTCTTTTCTAGGGGGTGCCAATAGCACGAGGGATGAAGATAGGGACTGGGAGGGAGGCGAGGAGAGGGTCGAGGTAGAGGAGATTGATAGGGACATCTCATATGTAGAACTATGCGGGGCCCTAAAGGCACTAAAGAATGGGAAAGCAGCGGGGGAGGATGGGATTAATGGGGAATTTTTGAAAAACCTACTTGACCGCTGGAAAGATGAGCTGTGGAAGATTGTGCAGAAGGGATGGGAATCCAGGGTTTTGGTGAAGGGGAGGCATGTAGTGCGCATCTTCCCCATCCACAAGGGGGGTGGGGCGAAAACGAAGTAGAAAATTATAGGGGGATTTCTCTTCTAAATCTGGGATATAAGCTGCTAGTCAGCATCATGGCCAGGCGACTGGGTAGTTGGCTAGAGAGGGAGGGGAAGCTCAGAGAGAGTCAGGGGGGCTTCAGAACAAAAAGGGGAACCAATGTACAAGCACTTAAAGAAGAGAGAAGATGACTCCTGCTATTGGGAAATCAGAGGGGTCTCATGGGGGGACAAAGTGATGTGGGCGCCACTGCGTTGTGGTAATTTGGGAAAAGCCAAAAACAACGGCTACGAAGACGTATCCTGCAGGATATGTGCGGGAACCTCAAAGGGGGGGTCTTGAAGGAAGTATGGAACAACTGGAAGAATCTCGGAAGGGGGAGTCAATTGTAGAGCTACTGGGGGGGAGACCAATCTCAGAACTTTGCAAATTCTACAGGGAATGGGAGAAATTACTGAGGGTGAGGGAGGGGGAGCATACAGAAACTCATATCACTACCCTATGACAACCCGCTTGCTCGTATTTTCACATTTTGTCTATTTTCGGCTAGTCTGAAGCTTTTTTTACAGCTAGTCCCATCTAGGATTGAAGGAGTGAAAGCCGAATGGAAACTGATAGTCGTCACGAAAAATTCACGGCCGAGGAGTACTTTCTTTTAACCGACTCGATGGCACGCGGGTCGCCGGTTATTATTATTTTTTTTTTCTTTTTCTTTCGTCCTAAGGTACAACGAGTAGGATACATCAAGCCCTCTGATCTCCAGCGAAAAAAGGTTTTAGGGCCGAGTTGTTAGGTGAATATAATATACGACAGCTCTCTGCCTGTGACGACACCTCTGCATCTGATGTCAGCTTGGCAGATACGCTGTCGCGTATCTTGATTTTCACTCTTACTTTACAACCATTTAAGGTAGATAAATATTTAATACCAATAATAAAAAGACTAAAGCGAGAGAGAGGAGAAACGTCCTTGTTGCAGTACCGGTCGTAACTAGCAACATGCATTATCCCTCCTTATTTCTCCGCCGGCGCGACTGTACTCCCTCCATCGATGGACAGCTTGATCAGACCCATTCAGGCAGTCTCATTTCTTAAAGGCTGATTCACATAGCTTTTATAGTACATCTACTGTGTGAATAGATAACTAATCTCAGTACAGACTAAAAAATATATCAACATCATAGATCATCGCATGCAAAAAAAACTATTGTAAAACTGAGTAAACCTGAATCATGTGTTTGAGGTAATCATTATTAGTTTCGCTCTTGCGTATATAAGGTCATGGGAAGTGTCACTGAATGAAGAAATTATTCCTTTTTTCATAGTATACTATTCTCAGCTCTGAAATCAGATAATGATACAAATGGATACAAAAATACAGAGAGGTGAAGTTCTTACTCCAGTTTGGTGTGAAGCAATGTGACTACGTATTCTTTCTTCTCGACTATTACTGCGATGCATTTATATTTCACTTGAGAAAGTGACACGAAGTCGCAGACATTTGATCATTTTTCTACGTGAAAAACACTAATTTGTTGAGAAAGATACGGTGTACGGAATACGTCGTGAGTTCTTTCAGCTGGGTATCCCTCTATGAAAATGTCATGCACATTATTTTCATAGTTTTCCTTTATCCACAGATTCGTAATCGTGAAAAGATTTCGATTCATGAATTGAACAACGTTATCCGGCTTATTCCGTTTCAAGACCAGGTCGCAATACGTAATGGACTCCAATGATACATAATTTGCGCCATTCCTCAAGACAACTTTGCTCACTTTGCTTTTCTTTTAATCTCCAATCAATTGAGGTTTTTTTGTTTTCACATTATCATTTGACTCAATTCAGTTTATTAATAATTTGAGGTAAAGGTTTCGCTGTGCTGGTGACATATCTTTTCAATTGCCCTATATAATTTTCTGCCCAGAACGACGAATAATCATAGAGGTTTGGAAGTATGCAGCATCATCACAGACGTGAAGTAAATTGGGAAATGTCATCGTCTGAGAGTCCTCCCCATAGAATAGTGGCAATAATCGAAAAAAATTCCTAAACAATTGATTTGCTATTTCTCGATGTCTTACAATCCATACCTTGCTACAGACAATGCGACATGCCACAGATACCAACAGAAAGTGTTGCTATTGTTCTTGAGTAAGGACATGTTGCAGGATGACTGCACCCACATACAGCAATAGAAATGCATATTGCGTAGCCTTGCAGTGCGATATATCCTCTACGTCAAGTTTTTTTCGCTGGAACTCTTCAGGAACGAAAGCCGTGACAGAATCCATCATTCTCTTAAAAATAGCCACCTGAGCTATTGGTAATTTGTGGATATTTTTTTCCCTGATGATCCACTTTTCTCCCAACTTTTTCATGACATTATGGAAGAGCAGATGCATGATATCCAGGGCAACCTGTCTTACTGGATCAAATTCAGCGATTTTCAGAAGTGGTGATATAAGTGGCTGTTTTGTTTCTTTATCTGTCAAGTGATGTTCGGGTTGAGCTTGGTGCTCGAAGGTTTTTTTTGTTCGTAGAGAACATCCCATTTCTAGATAAATGCGTTTTTTATTCAGAGTAACACCTTTAGTTGTACACGTCTCGCACCCAAAAAAAGCCGTATGACCTTTAACGGATGTCAGGAACGCCCTCGCTGGACTGTCAGCAATGACAGCTGAGATAGAAAAACCATATGACCTGCCATCGATATCACTTCCTTCGTTTATAAATTTTTTGGATTCATTGACAAAATCTAGCAAGAATGCACTAATACTTTTTGGTTTAGAATTCCCATAAAATAATGCTACAATAAATGGAGTGCTGGTATACTGGAAGTGTAAAATTTTTATGGCAATGGGCCACATTTGATCTTTAGAATGATTAACACTTTCATTCCATCAATGTGCACGACAACACGAATGACATCTTCGTGATAAACGGCTGGATCAATTCTTTTATGCAAACCATTACTGATGCCTAGGTACACATATTGACCAATACCATCTTTAAAAGTAACCAGGTTTTTTGTCTTTATTTTATGGTGAAAACCTAGCAATTTATGTCCAGTCTTTGGCTGATTTGTATATCCCAAATTAATCAGGAGTCTCAACATTTGCGTGACACATTTCAGTTTCATTGAACTGATATTGTCAATGGCCCATTGACGTACCTGCTGCTCTGGTTGCTGCATGTAATCTTCCTTGGATTCACAATAGGCACTAAATACTTCTGAGCAACTTCCAGCGTCACTATCATGTTGTGAATTACGTGCACTGATATTCTCTTCTTCTTGTCCTGTGTTCTCATCAAGATTCACCTCACTTATGTCCATTCATTCAATTTCATCTTCTTCACTCAATTTACACAGTACATCATCATGTGAAACATCATCACCACTACTATTGAAACTATTATTCCATCCAGACTCCTTCTTTTTTTTCCTATAACGGTACTTCCTTACCCTTTCAGTTGATTTACGTATTTTAGACGCCATATCCTCAATATTTATTGGTGTCAATGCGAAAAAGAGGTTATGAAGATGCAGCACTCCCTGGGAATCATATCGGATAGAGCTTGGTCCAAACCTGGTAATACCAGCATAGCAATATTGTGCAGAGACTGGTATAAGCCTGGCAATACCAAGTCTTGGATAGCAGTCTCGGGCAGAGAGTGGTATAAGCTTGACAACACCAAGTCTTGGATACCAGTATTGGTTACCAGTCTTGGGGATGAGACTTGTATAAGCCTGACGATACCAAGTCTTGAGTACCAGTCTTGGGCAGAGATTGGTTCAATCCCGGTATCCGGTAGCTGGGACGCAAGGCTGGGCAAGGCCGATATATCAACTAGACTAAGCCAGGACCCAGGTAGGTGTACCAAGGCTGGGTACGCCAAAACTGGACTAAGCTTGGTCCTATTGTCATAGCTTGGCAATTCTCACCTGGGCGCCAGTTCCTTCCGAAAAGCGATCCAGTCAGTGGCCTTGGGATTCCTACGCATGAGTCCCCGCTGCATTGCGGCAGTACCGCAAATCTTAAACCTGACGTGCCTGTGGTCAAAGAGTGAATCCTCCAAGTCCACGATCTATTCCACGCAACGGTCCGCCAACTTGCGATTACACAACGTAATGTCAATGATGCACTGGCTACTGGAAATGATGAACGTGGGGGTAGTTCCTCTATTGAAGATCTGCATATCCACGTCTGCTGGGTATTCCAACAGGGCAGGTCCCCTGTTGTTGCACTTACTGCTCCCCCAAATTTGGTGCTGGGAGTTTGGGTCGCAGTCCACTATGAGTAGTAGCTTCTGTAACCTACAGTACCTAGGTCCCGCAGCTCCTTCGAAGGTGGCAGCTCGGCTCAGTCAAAAAGGAGATGTGCTGAACAGAAGACGATGTCCTCAGCTGGTCCCCCTCGATGTACTTTCACCATGACTGTCATCAGATCCCTGTGACAGAAGTTCGCCATCCCTCTGGGCTTGCAAGCCTTCCCAACAGTAATGCAGGCTTTGGGTCCCGGGTTGCCTCGGGAAAAGAAAAGCTTGCTCCCACCAAGATCAAAACCCCTCACGGAGCCCTTATAGTACCAGGGCTCCTGAATTAGGCATATATCTGTATGCTCTACGACAAGGCTGTGACTCAGGAGCGCAGTCGCAGCCTTGCGGTAGTGCAAGTTAATCGAAGAGCACCGGACAAGCGAAGAGGTTATGCCGCTCCACCTCATATCGTCCTCTGCTCCCGCCCTTTTGCGCTTGCAAGCCAACGGAGCACCCTTATATGAGGTTCCCGTCCGGCTTGTCCGACGTCGACGTCGACTCTTCACGTCGGTTAGAATGCAATCGTTGATTCTATTCGCTCGATTTCCAATCAAAACAAAAATAATTTTTCATCAATTAGAAGAAAGAAATTCAAATTTTTCTACATAACAGTCAAAAACAATTTCTAATTAAGCTATTCAACTATCTATATTAAATATTAAAATCTATGCATCGAAAATCCAGAACTACATGCATAGAAAAAGAAATTCCGAGAGGCTACTCACTCCAGAATTGACTGACACCAGGACTTCATTTTTAAGTCGACTGCAAATGAATTCAGCCATGATGTCGGTAATTGCAAAGGGGGCGTGATTGAGTGACTTCGAGTTTCAAAATCAATGACGGCATTTGACTTCAATTTGGTGGTCAACGATTGCAGTTACAATGAAGTCATTCGACATCACAAAAAATATAATTCGATAATATAATGGGCCAATTATCTTAATTAAACTCCTTATTAACGAGCTCGTTGTTTTTACGCAATGCCTAAGGCTCGTGGATTTCGCGTCGTTTAGGTGAATGCGTCAACTCTTAGAAAAAAGGTTTGTAGAGAGAAGTTTTGTTTTGTTCTGCTAAGCGTTTAGAAAGAATTTTTTCCCTTATGAATTTCAAACAATAACTATATCCCAGAATAAGCGCAATGCAATTTCACTGACCGCAAGCGATTTCAGTCACTTCGTATTATTTAGTAACTTCCAATCGTTGATTTCAAATCAACTTCAAATTGATTTCACCGTCGAGCGACACCATGCCTTCAAGAGTGGGTAGCCTCTCGAGAAGTTCACTTAAAATTGGTATGAATTATTCACGATAACAAGTAACAATAATATTAATGGCGAGAAATTCTTCACGCAGCATCAAATTGTGACGCATTTGAAATTAATCTCTGATTGGCCAAAATTCCTTCGCTAAAAGTAATCACGATGTTTAATATAATCTATCTTATATTTCAGGGATTATTGCCTGCAAAAAGAATGTTCTGGTTATTTCTCGATCGATTCTGTAGCTCATTTAGATAATGAGCATACACTGAAACTTCTTGTGGAACAGCAAAGGGGTATCGTCGGACCGCTACTCGTTCGGCAAGAACAGACTTGGAGTAATTTTTGGGGAGCTATCGCTGATAATGGATATTATGCAAGAAGCGCTGATTATATGGAAATTATTCAGAATAAGAGAAAGTAAGTTTAATGATTTTCTGCTTTTTATCATTAATGATAGGACAAAGAAGGCCAGCTGCTGTTTTCGTCAGTCACATCTGCTTGTCGAATTTCTTAACATTCATTTTCCTAACTTCTATTAACTCAAGGGAACTTCTATGCGTTACGAGTTCTACTGTAGCAATCCCCACAACCTTAAAGTTTGGGCACCATTAGTGGTCATTGGAAATTTTTCTATTTCCAATGATCGCCGAATGAAATAATTATTTCCACGATTGGATGTATAAAAAAATGTTCCTATGTTCCATGCATTCACAATCTTCGTCGTGGGACGATTGGAAATTGAAAATCTGTATTGAGAATGTCTACATAAACCCAATAATTATAATTAGCGATTTAGCATTGAACATCAATCATAAGATAATCATACAATAAGAATGAATGAAAAAAACATTGGGGAAAAAAAATGGATAATGCAGACCCGGATTTGGATCCGGGATCTTCTGATTATGCAGCGGCTGTTTTTTTTTATAGATTTTATTTTATTATCAATTATCAGCTATACACCTGAGGCTTAAAATAAACTCCTCTAAAACATTGCTCTGTAATTTTGATTTGGTGAGGAAGGTGGTCAGTAGTTAGGTGGTTAACATCTCGCTGCTCTTCGTGTTCTGCCTGTATATGGCTTTCGAGGGTCGCGCTTGGTGTTTGGTGTGAATAAATTCAATGCTGCCTTTTTTGCTGGCGCGTAGTTTCAGTGAAAAAAATGATTTATTGTAAAAAACCACGAAACTTAATTCCTTATGAAGCTAACTTAAAACTATTATTTACAAATATTTACATGAGTGGAATAAGCTTAACTGGGGTAGCCGACTATCTTTGGCTTCTGCCTATCTCTTTGGGCCTTAGGGGTCATCCGTGTCCACTATATTGGCATTTAGCCTGTTTCTCAGTTCGGCAATGAACCTGGCGCTATCGTCTAGCCATCAGCGTTTGGGGCTCAGGCGGCTGTTGTCCTGTGCATCCTGTTCCGAGATCGCTGTGGAGAACTTCGTTGGCTGATTGTGGGGGTTTATTTGTATTTTTTGTTGGCTGGGTGCCTAGGGAGGTGGTATAGCACTGGTATATTGTTGGCTTCCTGGATGAGGCCTACTCTGTCCAGGTGTGTGAATGCCGGGCGCTGGAGGTATCCTGTTTGTATGTTGTAATGGGTTAGTTTCTGGATAGTTTCATTGTTTATTTTAATTAGTTGAGCGAAATAGTCTCTGGTGAGCCTGAGGATGAAGGAGTCGACTCTAAGAATTTTGGCTTCGTTGTAGAGTTCTTGGTTGCTAATCATGTGGTGATGGTGAGGGTTGGCGGAGCGGTATCTGCTGAGCGCGGCACAGATGCCGAGGAGTCGGAGCTTTTCCATAGTAGAGGCAGCCATGTTCCACCAGACTAGGCAGGCGGACGTCAGGAAGGTCGGACGAGTAGGAGGTAACATATGATGCGGGCTCGGTGAGATATGTGTTGATTGTGGAAGAGTTGTTTAAGGGAGTAGGATGTATTCGTTGCTTTTTTTAAATGGATGCTGGTGTGGTTGGAGCAGCAGACTAGGTGGTCTATGTGAATATCCAGGTATTTTACTGATTGCTTGGTGGGTATGGTTACTGCTTCTCTGGTGTCTGGGTTGTGTGTGATTATCTTAAGAGGACTCATTCGCAGATCCCACATCGGCTAGACGTTGTTGATCTTGTTGACCAGGGTTTGGAGTGTAAGTTGGATGGCTTTGACGTTCTTCCCAATGACGTAAACTTTTGAGTCGTCGGCATAGCCTATGGAATGGATGTGGGGGGTACTGTTGAGGCCAAAAGAATTGAGAATATCATTCGTGTAGATAGAGAAAAGGTACGGGGAGTTTACTGTTCCTTGCTGGAGTCCTTCGATTATCTGAAAGTTGTTTTGGGAGGAATGGGTTCCGTCTGTTGTGAAGAACGTTTTGTTGCTTATCATGTTTTGGATTAAGCCAATAGGTCGGTTGGGAACTTTCTCCTGATGAGTGTGTAGATGATGAGTGTGTACCCATCGAGCCAGACTGAGTCGAACGCCTTCTCTAGGTCGATCGGAGTTGCGACTACCATATATGTGAAAAGCTTTGTTGGGAAAGCTTCGTTAACGTCTGCGAGGAATTTGTGTATGGCATGGGTGGTGGAGTGATGGTCCCGGAAGCCGAACTGGTTATCTGGAATTATTTTAGGTTGCGTGCAGTGTCCGGTGATCAGGTTGTTGATTATTATTTCGTATACTTTTCTCAGGTTCGGCGTTAGGCTGATGGGGCGGTAGAATGGATGGGTTCTCACTGGGTTTTCCTCTTTTAAAAATTGAGATGTCTTGGGCGGTTTTCCAAACTTTGGGAAAGTAACTTTTGTTGAAGGCGTTGTTGATGAGGATGCTAAGGTCCTTAATAATATTTGGCGGATGGTAAGTGGAAGGTAACTGAAATGAAAAAGTACGAAATAGAAAAATTTAAGTAGCGATGGACCTTGTTCTTTTTTTACTCCGTACGCTAGATGAATAAAAATCTTCAATTACTTCTTAGAATTTCAACCAAAAGTGAACCCAAAAACAAGAATAACAACTTCACTACTGTGGGGAAGTTCTATTGACTATTCAAATGAGGTTTGAACAAAAAGAAAATTTGTAGAATTGAAAAAATGAAAATGTCAAAAAATTAAAAAATTTGGGGAAATATTGCAAGTTACGAAAGATGATAAATGATTGGTCAAATTTCGCGTTACAATCCTGAAGACAGAATTCCCAGAATAATGAAGACGAAAAATGAGCACCAAGATGAGATGCTTTCGTTCAATTGTACAGATTGTCGAACAAATTTAATTTGGTAACGTGAAGTGTAGGAGACAGCGCTGAAGACCAAGAAGGGTTAGGGATCAAAACTGGAAAAAGGGAGAAAAACCATTTCTTCGGGTTTTAAGTAATATGTTCTTGACCAAAATTACGGGTTACAAATTTTTGCCAAGAATTGCTGAAAGAAATCCCTTGGACCCGACATGTGCTGTTGTCATATCAATGCGCCCCTGGCTCCTCGGGGAACCCATGCTCGGCAAGTTTGACAAATGTGGTTTGGTGTATTTTGTTCATTTCATGAAATTTTCATTCTGCCATAAGTGATTCTCTGTTCGCTTCTTAGGAGCTCGTTAACGTTCGATTAACTATCAGTTGTGGCACATCTGGCATTATTATTTCTTTTCAGATTGTCCAGTTTTTTTTAATAAAGTCACAATATCCAATTTCTCAATGACGCGTGGCGATCAGTATCCGCAATTCTCGATTTATTTGTTTAGAGAAATGCGTAGTCTATTTATTGGTTCCAAAATACGCGATCCGCGAGACGTAGATGAAAAATATGAGAAATATTTAAAATTTAGGAAATTTAGAAAATATTGTGGAAACTATGGAAAATGAAAAATTATTAGACCAATTTTGCCCAGAAGGGGCAAGAGGGCCCAAATTTAGGAAATCCAAGAAATGCTACGATTTTCAGTGATTTTAATTACTTTGGTGAAATTTTCGAGTAATGACCTGCAGTGAGGTTTCTGAAAGGATTAGAGAACTAGGGACCTACATGAAAAACTTATATTCTAACTGTTCTCAACTATGGTAATAGTATATTAAAGCTCCTTTAGGTTCCACCCTCTTAGGTGGAAAAAAAAAAAAAAAAAAAATTTCTTGATTGATTTTGATCATTTAAGATATATTCTATAGTAAATAGACATCCTTAGTGTCACAACTGAGTAGGTATTCATGAATTAAACCTCTTTGAGTCATCTCACTTATTTCGGTGGATGCTCATGTAGGTGTACAGGCACCCCCTACTTCGCTTTTCCTTCAAAAAGCAGTTAATTTAAAATTAGCAATATAATATTATCAGGTATTGACAAAAATTTAAGGCGTGGTAAAGCACTTTTTCTAAAAGTACTTAACATAATTCACGACGGAGATGCGACTGGTATGTACCCCATGTATCCCACCAAAGGTCTACTTGAGGCAGTCTACTGTTTCATGGTATATACCTAATTGAGTGAGACTCAATTTTTATTCTTTCCGTTGTTTTTGATAATTATCAAGATGAATAATAACTCAAAAAAATTGAAAATTAGATAAAGTGGCTATAATATGTTATTATAGCTACTCTATCTAATTTTCAATTTTTTTGAGTTATTATATTATATTATAGCTATATTATATTATAGCTACTCTATCTAATTCAGGGCCCGGCAACCTGGGCTCATCGGGCTCACGCGGCTCCCGAGGTTCGTTAGTGAGAGCTGGGAGAGGGGCCTCATCCACTTAACGAAACTACCTGCTCTAATTCGATTTTTCTCTCTCTCTGAGGCCTAGTTTGACTAATATCAGCAGAGGGCGGCCGTGTGATCGAGCGGCAATTTTCAACTTTTCATAAATTTGAAATATAAATATCAATTTTTCACTCGAAATAGGCAGCAATATTAGACAAAAAAATATTTCAATGCTTTCATGATGAGCACTCACCGTGGAGAATTATTTTATGTCCAGACGAT
>NW_011887864.1:55285-62558 GCF_000806365.1 Fopius arisanus
CGCAAATTCTGGTGAGTCCGCCATTTTTATTCGACTCGCACGCCACTCTACGTGGCTGACTAAAATATCGTCACCACTGGGACTTACTCGCACACAATGGTTGGCTAATTGGGTACATATTAGGATGAGAGGATTATCCCGACCCTTGTAATAGGCTGGCTCCCGACTACCTGAAGGTTGCCGGGCCCTGATCTAATTTTCAATTTTTTTGAGTTATTATATTATATTATAGCTATATTATATTATAGCTACTCTATCTAATTTTCAATTTTTTTGAGTTATTATTCATCTTGATAATCATCAAAAACAACGGAAAGAATAAAAATTAGTAGAAGTAGCTATAATATATTATTATAGCTTGTAATAGCTATTTCACATATTTGGTTTTTTATCTATTGTAACGTGGTATGTTTGGTGGTTTCAATCGTTCCGAGATTATTTGGGATGGCCAGATGAGAAGTCGACATCTGGCGAAAAGAGAATTTCATCTTATTGGGATTCGGATTATTTCACTTCGCATTCCCTGCCGGCGAAACTGGAAAGACTGTCTTTATATCGCATCTGCTCTCATTCACCATCTCTGTTACGGTAAAACATACACTTCTAGTTGGCCTATCCTTCGTATGGATAATTTGAAAAGTATAGTGTAAATGATTCTTTTTTTTCTGATATTTAGAGGGCCCAAATTTATGGGTGGATGGAACATTTAAGGGTTATAAGGAAAGACCCTATATATATTTAAAAATAGTTAATTTTTTTTATTAAACAATTTGGAAGAGGTAAATATCTAGTATATATTTATTTTTCCATAAAACGAAATAAATATCATAAATTCTCATGGTATAGTTTTATTTCATCATAATAGTTTGACATTCTATACAATTTCAAGTCAATTGAGAATCAGGAAGTTGGTGGATAAAAGGTGAGCCTCACTGGTTGATCAGTAATCTTGACAATTTCATTGAGAAAAAATATTCTGTCAATCGAATGCAATTGAAAAATCCGTCTTGAATGATCTTCTGTCAATGCTATACATGTTATCAGCAGTGCACTCGTAAACTCCTGCGTCCATCTGCGTGGCCGGGTCGATTTCTAGTTTCGATTTGACGGTGTCATTTCGTACTTGCCATTCGTGCACCTAATGAGTAACAATGACCAAACAAAAATGGTTTGTTAATTAAATTTTGTTTTCATCATTTTATTCAAAAAATTCAACATTCTGGTGTAACTTTGAATATCTACGTTCCTACAGATGATCTTTGAAATTTTTGACAACTTCTTCCACTAGCTTTTTGGATACTAAGATTTCAATTTCCAAAATATCTATGCAACCTAGTGAAACGTAGATTACTGCATGGTAAAAATAAAACTAACTTTTATAATGTGGTTGAAGCTGTCATAACTCTTCTCCTTTGAACCCATGGAAGAAGTTTCAAAAACAGCTGCAGAAAAATTATTCCGATAAGAAATATATCAAAAGTGACGAGAAACAAAAAATTTTTTAAAGTGATGCTTGATCGACATGAATACCCCCAAAAACAAAAACAAAAAATGTTTTTGTAAAAAAATGTGCCAACCACATATTTCGATGTTGTTCATTTGCAAAAAAAATTGGAAAAAACTTAAAACAACAATTACATAAAAATTAAAGCCATAACTATGGAAATTTGAGAAAAATACACAAATAAAAAAGACGCCAAGCTCATTGAATTTACCAGTGGGGAAAGCTGGTGATGATAGGAGTGCGTAAATCGTTTTGAGTTCTTCTCTACAAATGTCTTGACTAAGACGAGTCCCATAATATCCTACAAAGGACATCGCAATCATATCGAATACTCGACTCAAGTCGAAAGGAGTAAAAAAGGCATCACGAATCAAGAAACTATTCAGCAATATGATCAGGATCAACGTACTTGGCGCGGTTTTTTCGAAACTCACCACTTTCTCTTTAGAACTCGCGATAATAGAGTACTTCCCTCAATTACACGAACTGTAGTTCAGTCTGGGAATTTTAGGGGAATTAACAAAGCGAAAAATTCAACTGAAAGTTTCAGCTGATTATCATGAAACGACCTATGAGTTTGATAATCTTGATGAGCAGACCATCGGACTAGGGAAGTTCCTTCGATTCAACTATTTTCGAGACACAAACGATAGTAGTTCCACAGTTGATGCATAGGGATGAAAGATTCTCACGGGAAACTTTTCAGTGAGCAGTGCCATACGGGTCAGCACTGCTCAGGTCAAATTTCACGGGTAGTTTTTAACGAAGAAAGGAAAGATCGCATATCCAAATAGGCGAGGTTATCAGGAAAAACCGCGCCAAGTACGTTGATCCTGACCATATTGCGGAATAGTTTTTGATTCACAATGCCCTTTTTACCCCTTTCGACTTGAGTCGAGTATTCGATTTGATTGCGATGTTCTTTGTAGGATATTATGGGACTCGTCTTAGTCAAGACATTCATAGAGAAGAACTCAAAACGATGTATGCACTTCTATCAACACCACCTTTCCTCACTGGTAAGTTCAATGAGCTTGGCGTCTTTTTTTATTTGTGTATTTTTTTCAAATTTCCATAGTTACGGCTTCAATTTTTAAGTAATTGTTGTTTTAAGTTTTTTCCAATTTTTTTTTCAAATGAACAACATCGAAATATGTGCTTGGCGCATTTTTTTACAAAAACATTTTTTGTTTTTGTTTTTGGGGGGATTTCCAGGTTTTCGATTAATATATCATTTTGAGAGAAATTGATCATTTAATTTGCCGAATTATTCTTTTTTTTGAAAATTGAAATTAGAACGAGAATAAAATCTTCTAAATTTCATATTAAGCCTGCTTGAGGTTACGAATTGAATGCAATGCACAATAAAGGTCAGGTGATTTTATAAAATCGATTTGCTTTGGATTTTTTCGGGATATTAGGAGTTATATATCCTTTTTGTGTCTTTTTTGGGGAGCTTGCCACTTGCATTTTGGCCCCAAAAATAATAGCTTCGTGAAATAATCCATTTTCTAAAACATCTCTTGTTTTGGAAAACTGTATTTTCAAAATACATTTTATACTTTAGGGTGCAGTAAAGAGCGTTTTTTTAGAAAAATTGTTTATTTCCAAGGATAAATGAACAAAGTGGAAAAAAATAGAAAAAGGGTTACGTGTCAGCCACCATGAGATGCCAAATTATGCATTTCTTTTTTTAAATTCATCACTGAAAATATTTTTTCATTTATCACTGAAAATAAACTCAACTTATCTCTTCTCAGTGCACTTTCCACGATACTTTTGCCAACCTCTAATTATTCGCGCGCCACGCTGATTACGAACCGATAATACCCGCCCGTTGGAAACAGATGCTGTCAACTTTCAAACAAAAATCTGACGGCTTCAGTTTTGAGATAATCTTACCGCGGAAAATATGCGAAAAAATCTGTTGCTATGCGTGAATTTTTTTCATGGTGCGTTTAATTGCGAGAGGATTAGAATTAATGCAAAGAGCATACGCGATTTATGTGGTGTAATTAAGTTTATTTTTTCTTTCTAAATTGCCGTGTCTTAATTTAATTACGAAAATTAGTTTTGAAGGTAGTGGAAGGGGTAGTTGGGTCGTGGATAGATACTTGGGAGCGCTCGGCCTGTTGTTTGATGGTTGGTTTGGAGGTTCATAGGTTATGAAAGATGTACTCGGCCGATACGCTCCCGCGCATCTCGACGGGTGAGTTTGGTCAAGGGCCATTCTCAGTTCTTCTTTACTAGCGCCACCGCGGCCGCTTGTTGATCACTGCTGATAATGATGATTTAAATGAATGTGACAAATTTTTTTTTCAATTCTTGGCTGACATGATAATAATATCGTGACTGGCATACAATAATAAAAACCCTTCGATTATTTTGCAATTACATTTAAAAGTGATTTTAAGTAACCTCTTATCAGCACCCAACAATTTGTTACTACACTGTGTCAGAATGTTTATATTTCATAGGAACGGGAATAATAAATAAATTTTCGAAAATTTGTATCTATAATGACTTGATAAGACACAACACGACTAATTAATCAGTGTATCACAAAGAGATGATTTTAAGCTCATTTTAAACTGTTAATCACTTAAATTTTCTACGTTAACCAAACATTCTACGTCAAGTCAAATTATTGAATCATATAATTCTCTATAAACATAGTCTTTCACTAAATTGGATTCTCTTTGATCCCCCAAATATATTCGTAATGAGTCCCAAGAACGTACCCGTGATAATGCGACATAAAGTTGTCCATGATTGAAAATATCTCGTCTGAGGTCAATCCCAATTTTCTCAAAAGTTTGTCCTTGTGATTTGCAATGATACACTGATTAATTAGTCGTGTTGTGTCTTATCAAGTCATTATACATACAAATTTTCAAAAATTTATTTATTATTCCCGTTCCTATGAAATATAAACATTCTGACGCAGTGTAGTAACAAATTGTTGGGTGCTGATAAGAGGTTACTTAAAATCACTTTTAAATGTAATTGCAAAATAATCGAAGGGTTTTTATTATTGTATGCCAGGCACGATATTATTATCATGTCAGCCAAAAATTGAAACAAAAAATTTGTCACATTCATTTAAATCATCATTTTCAGCAATGATCAACACCGCGGCCGTTGCGGCCGCCGTGGCGCTACTGATTGAAGCTCAGGTATACTCTGCTTGTCATACGCATGCGCATATGATATTGCTTATGCGCATGCCCATATGAAAAATTCCCATGATCGATATATCGAGAATAGTTACAATCGATTATCTCCATGAAATCCGCCATGTTCGATTAATGGCCCATCTCTCTTTTTATATAGGATACAGCGAAGAGCGTTCTCGGCAACACAGCAGTGGTCATCTATATCGACCATCTTTTATTATTTTATTATTTTTATTATTTTTATTATTTTTATTATTTTTATTATTTTTATTATTTTTATTATTATTTCATCATTTTATCTTTATTTTTGGACATCCCATCAAGGCAGGAATTCAGCGCGTTTTCTGTCAACATAAAAACTTTTTTTTTATTCCCGTCAGGTGGCGTGTTTGCAGTGTTTACATTTTATTCAAATAGCCTTATGAACGTTTGTTTCCCAGTGTGACCTTGGTCGGGGAATAAATATGTAAATAATTATCGGCGAAGTCACGATAGTCGGGACTTTATTATAATTCAAGATTTAAGGGGAATTTCCTTGAATTTAAGAGAGGATCTGTAAAATAAGAGGGCGTGGGTGGTTAATAGATAGTAAATTAATTATATAAAAACCTCATTACCAAAATTATCAACACAAAATTAAATCCAGGCCTTTTAACTACTAACTAACTCGACGGTGGGGGTGAGGCCAACTCACTGGCGGCTACGCGAAATGAGCCCTCCTTTTGGCAGTCCTGGGGTATTTTCCTCCTTCCTTCCTTCTCTCTTCTCCTGGGCAAACTCTTCGAAAGATTCCACTACATAATATTTCTCTCCAAAATATTCCTCCACGCAACAGTTCCTCGGCACCAAAATCCTTCACACAAGAGTTCCTCCACACTCGTTTACCTCCATACAATAGTTCACCCTCCTCACAATAGCTCTTTTCTTAACACATTTCTCTTCTTAGGGTCTCTTTGCAAGTTTCTCTTCAGCGGGTCTCTTCATAGCTTTCTTCCCACATCGTCTCACCACAGGGTCTCTTCAGGGCAGCTTATTAGCTGCTTATTCGCTTATTGGCTTATTAGCAGCTATATACGGGAGTAAGGAATATTTGGAAATGGGTTGCCCAACGATGGCAAAAAAAATTACGTAAATTTAACTTAAACTATGAAAACTGAATATATTAATTAGGGAGCGGGGGGACGGGGGCAAAATTCTACCTCGTCATACCGTATAATAAGTGGTGAAGTGAAAACGACAGTGTGACCGCCGTGCGTTAAGTCTAGTTCCCGAAAATTGTCAAATTAATTGTAAAATACAATAAAACTTGAAAAGAAAAGAGCTGACATCCATTTACTAAAAAATTTTCTTTCACTCGTATACCCTTTCGGGTTTTTACGATTTGTTCCCTTCCCACCCCCCAACCCCCTGTACCGCATTTGCCGAAAGGGAGGGAAAACCTCATCTGAGGGAAAAACCTACCCTGGTACAGTCGTCCTTTTGACAGGACTACCGCTCGGCAGTGGAACCGTGAGATCAGAGCGCTATATATTTTTGACCGCCGGTGCCCGGGATCGAACCCGGATCCCTGGCATGCTAGTCCAGCACTCTAACCGCACGGCCACTACCGTCGGTGACATCCATTTACTATTAATTCAGTACTTGAAATAATTTCAAGCCCTCAAAGTAGAGAATTTATGAAGAGCTGCAAAGCATGAGGGCTCGGCTCCAAATTAAATGAGCTGCTTCTTTTTGGAGCTGAGCATGAAAGCACGGAGTATACTGTAAGTATATGTAATACACGGCTATACTGTATTCCTCACCCTTTCCCTAATTATGCGCCAAACAGACGTTTCTAAACCTACTCAAATGAACAGGAAACACTGCGAACGCACCACCTGATTGAAGCGAAAAAAATAGGTTGTTACTTTATCGTTATTGTATCAAGATAGGCGAGAGCGTGTCGGCCAAGTTGACATTTTATACGCGTGTGACTTCATAGGCCGTTGTTGTCGCCCATAATATATACGACACAACTACTCCGCGAATGGTTTTTATTTTGTTTCTCGTTATACGAGAATTTGTCGCGGAATCCGTCCTTAGTTACACAATATAAGTTGACTATAGGCTTTCTAATGATATTTATATTTCTTGATAAGCAATAATGAATAAAAATATCCACCCATAGCAGCCATCTTAATGTAATATTTTCGCGATTTTATTTTCTCAGCCTTAGACTTGTTCGTCAAAGTCGGTAACAAAGAGGATTGACGAAAGTAGAGGCTCAGTTCTCGGGGTTTGAGTGACCCCAGCGACAATGTAGTTGCACCCCACGGGAGTCAGGACGCCACGGGCACTACTGGGGTGTTTGCGTGTCGGTCAAGCCTGTTACGCCTCAGTAGCAGTCCCGCTGTCACAGGAGCAAACTCGAGCGTAGAGATGTAGTTCTCTGCGTCTTGAAAATATATTTGATTATTTTTCAGCCCAAATATATTGTTTTTAGGTGTAGAAGATTGATTTATTATTTTCGGTAAGGAGAGAAATCTTTTCACTTAGCCAATTAGCTAAGCATGTACCAGGAGCTAGATAAAATATTCAAATTGGTATGTTGGCA
>NW_011887864.1:63273-85026 GCF_000806365.1 Fopius arisanus
ATTAATTGATCAAAGAAAAACAAAAATGCGCAAAAATAACTGACTGAAATTTATGAAGTCGTTTTTATGCTCCTACTACAAGACTTAGGTATTAGGTTAGTGGTTAGGGCAGTCTGCCACTAGCAGCGAGAGCGAACGGACGTCTCCGTATACATCTCGATATTGGCAGTCACAAAGAACAATAATACCCAAATAAGTCGAATTATTAATAATATAATTAATATGTGTAAGTAAAAACACAAGTAAGTGAGTGAAATATCCAGACGATATAAACTAGAACTCTGAGACAGCAAAGCTGTCTCCAAAGGCGCTCAAAGGCCGCCAATTTCCGTTGGTCCAGTCTCAGCATCCCAGATAAACTATGGATTCTCAATCCACGAACACAGTTCCTAGAGGAAGAGGAAGAAGTTTCCTGCTCCCACAAAAAAATCGTAAGAGAAAACCTGAAGATCCAGATCACTCATCAAAACCAGTTAAAATTGTTAATCTTACAACCCCAAGGATTAACATGGAATATAAAAAATTAATTAAAGATTTTGGTACGCCTGAAACTATTAATAAACACAATCAAAATCGAGGAATTAAAACTGTCAAACCTAACATACTAAAAAGAAGAAGGACTTCTTTGACCCATCTGACAACATCAGCTATAGCCGCCAAGGCCAACACACCGGAGTCAAGCGATACTGAAGGACCAATGACCTCCTATAATCAACACAGCATCGATGAAAACACCGAAGTAGATGAAGACAGCGATGAAGAAGACGACAATAATGAAATTGATGAAACAAGTGAGTCGTCAGCGGTCAATCAACCTGCTAAAATTGCCAATAAGAAAGGTACGCTAAAACCTACACCAATATACACTTATAATATCCAGTTCGATGAACTGGCCGCTACTCTCACTCTTAATCAAATCCCATCAGACTCCTTCTACCTTAATATAATCGATCAAGAAAACGAAAACGAAAACGAAGAGCCAAGAACTGGAAATAATGAAACTGTAATAACAATACATGCTAATAACACTTATATTTATAAATAAATAGTAGAAGTTTTAAATCCTAGGAATATCAAATATTTCCATTATACTTTAAAAAATGAAAAACCAAAATCATTTGTCATGAAAGGAATAAAAAGAAAAATAGATAAAGTGATAGTTCATGAAAAATTAATGAAAATGAACATCAAAGATCTAGAAATCATTAAAGTAGTTGATCTTCCGTCCAGAAATCCTTCGATTCACAACTTCATTGTACAAGTTACACCACGTAGTAATATAAAGAATTTGAAAAAAATTCAAATATTTAACTATCAAAAAATCACCTGGGAGGCGCTGAAGAAAAATCAACCCTTCCAATGTAAAAATTGCCAAAAATTTGGACATTGTAGTTCTAATTGCAAACTTAATTACCAATGTGTCAAATGCGCAAAACCACATGAGTATCGAAAATGTGAACTTTCTAAAAATTGTGATAAAAATTCATTAAAATGTGTTAACTGCGGTCTTCAAGGACACCCAGCCAGCTACAAAGGCTGCGCCCATTACAGAATAGCTATCCAAATGGATAAAAATAATAAAAAAATAATTGAAGAAAAAAAACAATTAAAAGTTCAACCACTTTCCGAAATGGTAACACCATTGTATCATGTATCACACATGTATCATATGCTGATAAGCTCAAGACAGTGAACACTACACAATCATTACAAATGGTTATAATAAATGACCGTAGCATCAGAGAAAAGTTAAAAAACAATAAAGATAATAATTCCAATTCCGATAATGAAAATATTGTGCCCAATAACATGGAAAATACATTACCAAATAATACGGATAACAATAATCCTCCATCATGGGTAATAGCCCTCCAAAATAATATAATGTCAGCCATTAATGATAAAATTGTTCCTTTGACTGCTGACGTTAATAAACTAACAACATCAGTCTACAATAATTCAGCTAATATAGCCAAAATAATGGCCTATCTCAGCCTCGATAAGCTCTCAAATCCTGATGAATCCGATAATACAGCAACTAATGCCAAAGCATTTAAAGTTTTAAAAAAGTAAAATAAAAAACATGATTATAAACCACCATAAGGTTTCAATACCCTAACGGGTAAAATAAAGTGTGATCTTTGATCAACCAACAATTTATAGAAAAGTTACTATTACGCAATAAAGAGGCTATTGTTAACTTCCAACTTCTTTTTTTTCACATTAAAAAGTGTGTTTTTTGAAATAAAAATATTATTTCCTTTTTAACACTTACTTTAACAAACACTAATATAATTACCATTACAAAATACAATTATTTAACAATATTGTTAACCAACATAGACCAAATATTCAAAAATCATGAGAGCTAATCGCAAGCCATATGATGTACAACTTACCCAGTAACCATATTGTACCAGTTCTTTCAAAAACATTGTTTATTACTGAAAATAGAATGTATATATGAATGTAAATAAATAAACAATTGTTGAAAAAAAAAAAAGTTAGTGGTTAGGGCGTAGGAATAGTGTGCGAAAGATCGTAGGTTCGAGTCTCGTCAGGTCCAAAATTTGAGTTCGTCGCTTAGGTTTTTTCAGGGTCGATATCCTTGCCGCCGTGGTTAGGGATAACTAATAAATCATGAAAACGACGAAATGTTCTTTTTTCATTTTTTGTTAATGAATTTAATGAGTGCCTCGGTAGCCAATCATATGCCGAGCATTTACAGTCCAGTCTGTTGTTCTTTTTTATTACTAGCTTCTTTCAATCGACATGAAAAGATTGATAATCGGATAAATTTCAATAAAACATAAATGTTATTAATATTTTTGGGTAAAATTAATAAGACTCGGCTGTCAATCGGCTGCCATCATTGGGCCAATCAAGGCACCGATAATCGGACCGGAGTTATCATCCAAGGATCGATAGAGCATTGGGCCAGACTCTTTTCCAAGCATCGGAAATGTTAGCGTCGAGCTTGGCCCTATCCTCAGGCCAATCTGGCCATCCTACATGGGGAGGAGACATGAAACAAATGTTTTTTTTCATGTTTTTTATTCTTTTCTATCGTGTTGGTTGTGGTAATGTCTCCAATTATATCAGCACAATTTTTTTTTTGTATAATTTTGATTTGTTGCAATCTCACATTAATCGTGATACTCATTTTACCTCGGTAACTAGGCTTCTTTTTATCCCTACTTTATCTTGATTAAGAGTTTGTTGTTCCTGTGTAAAATTTATATGAAAACATTGTTGCCTAGAATTCCTCCGCCACCATTCTACTTTTTTCCCTGCCCACTACTTACTCAAGATTAGGTATGTATTGTCAATGAGAATGTACTATAACTGAAATACTTAATATCAAGTTGATACGCTGGCTCATCCCAGTCTTGCGTTGCGAGCGGTACTGCGCAGTCACCTGCCTTCCCGCTCAATCCCACAACACTTAACCTAGCAACAATTCGATTGCTGAATACACTCTGATCAACTAAATTAACCCACCAAGTATTTTCCCACAACTCAATCAGAATTTCAAAACCAATCCCTTAGGCACCAAGCGTGCCTCTTACCAGACCAAACTCTTCTTTTCCGATCAAAAGGAAGCCAAAGATGAGTCCTCCTAACAAAGTCTCCAAGAAGCTCAAAATCCCTCCTGACAAAATCATCCCCAAGTCTCCATCATCTGTGGGTGAAATCCACAGCCAACAAGGAAATCAAAACCCCACATCAACTGGGTCGACCATCCAACCTCAAGTGCCTCCCATCATCCTGGAGAATGGTAAACTGGACTCCAAGAAGCTAACCAACTTCATTCAGGTGAATGTCTCAAACAACGATTTTAAACTAAAATTTAATGGGAACAGCACCAAAATCTCCCTTAAATCTCAAGCGGATTTTACAAAAATCACCAAACTATTGGAAACAAACAACTTCAAATTTTACACCTTTGGGCTCAAAACTGAGAGACCTAAAAAATTCCTCATCAAGGGTCTCCCAACCTCCTTTTCTGAATCAGATATTTCTGAAGAACTCAGAAACAAGGGTATAGATACCCTATCAGTCCGGCAATTTATTAAAACGGATCCAAACACAGGAAAGAAAACCCCCTTACCTATGTTTGCAATCACAGTTGGCCACGAGGTGACCATGACAAGCATTACCTCCATCAAAGCCATCCTCCACCACACCTTCAAGCTGGAGAAATTCACAAAATCCGATCAACCCACCCAATGCTTTAAATGCCAACGGTTCGGCCACGCCAGTGCTCTCTGTCATCTCGCACCCAGATGCGTCAAATGCTCAGGGGAGCATGATATCAAATCCTGCACCAACTCATCAGTCAAATGCGCCAACTGCGGCGCTGACCACACAGCTAGCTTTAGAAAATGCCCAAACCGGCTGAACTACGCCAAAAACCAGGCTGAGTTCAAACAAAAACATCAGCGTCTCCATGAAAAAAATTGCATCGGACCCACTCAAATCAACCTCCACAAAAACCTTCGCTGAGTTAGCAAAATCTATCCATTTTCTCGGAACACCGCACTTTCCAACCACATCAACAACCTCAGAGAAGTCAGACATGACTAGTACTCCAACTACACCAGGTACGCCTTTCTTCTCTCCAGCTGGACCATCACTTCCAACGCCATCATTCCTAAGAAACCATCAGCAACCTCCAAGACCGGCCAGAGCCTCTAGAACTCCAAGACCTTCAGCAGATCATCCTTCACTTTCGCAATTAAGTATAACAAACTCCTGTATAAACACTGCTAAATCAATCATTGAGGACCTAAACAACCTCAATATCTTTCAAATCCTTGAAGACATCAAATCTATGATTACCAAACTCAAATGTGCTCAAACCCCTATTGAAAAACTCCAGATCATAGCTTCCTATGAATCCCTCTTTACCCCTACGTCCCCCTCACCACCAATCCCCCCTTAATCGCCTTAAATTTCCCTTAGCCCTAATTATTTTTGCTCTGAAACAAATCCTCGAGGAATTAACCACTAGTCACCTCGAACATTAACATTAATCAATCTTATAACATCATTAGCTAAAATCAAACCTAATTAATCGGTGACAAATCATCTAGGTCATTCAGTTGACCATAATCATCCCCCCCCCCCCTCCCCCCTTCCCTCTTCCTCCCCCTTCCTCTCGCCCCCCTTTTCTAACCATTACTTATAAGGTTTTTTACAAGTACATTTTTCCTTATTATTTTATTGTAACGTCCACTATAACCCCACACCAATCACTTTTATAATTCAACCCCCAAACATCACTTATATTAGGTATAAAGCCAAGGGCTGGTGACCTAGGTGTCGACGTGTACAATTAGTTTATAATTAGTTTATAATTAGTTATAACTCATTGTATATTTTTTGTACATTCAAGTGTATATAGAGATATTAACTTAATAAACTACTACATAACATAACATAACGCTGGCTCATAGGTAACGTCTTCGACTGGCACGCTGTGGATTCGAGTTCGATCCCAGTCTTTATCATTTTTTTTTCTTTTTTATTCATATAATATAATTATTTTTTAATAAATGGCCAATCATCAATCGAATTACTGTTCCTTGTAATTCTCATGAGGTATTTCAATTAATGATTGGTTATTTATTAAAAAAAAAATGATATTATATAAATAAAAAAGAAAAAAAAATGATAAAGAGTGGGATCGAATTCGAATTCACAGCGTGCCGGTCGAAGACGTTACCTACGAGCCAGCGTATCAACTTGAAATTAAGTATTTCAATTATAGTACATGCTCATTGACAACACATACCCAATCTTGAGTAAGTAGTGGACAGGAAGAAAAGTAGAATGGTGGGGGAGGAATTCTAGGCAACAATGTTTTTCATATAAGTTTTACACAGGAACAACAAACTCTTAATCAAGTTTAAGTAGGGATAAAAAGAAGCTTAGTTACCGAGGTAAAATGGGTATCACGATTAATGTGGGAATGCAACAAATCAAAATTATAAAAAAAAAAATTGTGCTGATATAATTGGAGACACTACCACAACCAACACGATAGAAAAGAATAAAAAACATGAAAAAAAAAACATTTGTTTCATTTTTTTTCACTCTTTTCTTGCCCGATAGATTTTTATTATTTGTGAGAATCCAGTAAAAAAAATTAGTTGCTCTATCCAATATTTCACTCCCCCCCCCCCCCGTCGTGTCATGTTGTGTAAGTAACTGCGGAAATGCAATTCGATTGCTGCCCATTAAAAAAAAAAGCAACAATTATAGAAAATGAAAAAAAAAGAGCGTCGGTGAGATCGAACCCGAGTTCGTTAAGTGCGAATCGAGTACGCAGGCTGCGTGCCAACATACCAATTTGAATATTTTATCTAGCTCCTGGTACATGCTTAGTTAATTGGCTAAGTGAAAAGATTTCTCTCCTTAACCCTTAACCCTAAGTGAAAAGATTTCTCTCCTTACCGAAAATAATAAATCAATCTTCTAAACCTAAAAACAATATATTTGGGCTGAAAAATAATCAAATACATTTTCAAGACGCAGAGAACTACATCTCTACGCTCGAGTTTGCCCCTGTGACAGCGGGACAGCTACTGAGGCGTAACAGGCTTGGCCGGCACGCAAACGGCCTAGTAGTGCTCGTGGCGCCCTCACTCCCGTGGGGTGCAACTACGTTGACGCTGGGGTCACTCAAACCCCGAGATCTGAGTTTCTACTTTCGTCAATCCTCTTTGGTTTCATCTGTCCACCCTAATTAGAAAAGAAGCAATAAATTTTTATCTGGCCGCAAACATTGTTGGGCCACTTCAAATTTAGTGGTACGATTAGGATTATGAAGTTTAGCAGCAAATTGGAAGTTGACTTCTTTCGAATCAAGTTCCGATGAGCAAAGTAGGACGTCCAATCATATGCCGCAGTTGTGTGATCAATGCCTCAAATCTGCTCCTGTTGGCACTATTCATAAATTAACTTGGGGCTTTTAATATTTCACTATTTTATTTAATTGTGTACATCTATTACACATTAGTGTAATTACTAAATATTGAACAATGTGACAAAATGTAAACTTGGCGCAATTTTTTCACAAACTTTGTTTTGTGATTTTTTTTAAATCGCAACAGTCTCTGCAAAAGGTTTATCCGCTGTAAAACGAGCCAGTGTAGAACGCAATCTTTTCACGCTATATAGGCGCACTTCATTGATTGCGTTGTGCATGAACACCTACAGCATAACTATATATTTTCCATTTTAACTGTTTTCTATTATATGAATTTATGAATTTTCGATAATTATATCGGGCAAACCAAATGGTCAATCGATTTGATTTTTTTTTTTATATTCCCTCCCACAATACATATATTCCATGGTTTTTTTTATGTCGAGCCGTTGATATTTTAAAAATTTAAATCCGTCAAATTCTATTTAAACACATGTTGAATCACTTGGATTAAAAAAATTTATATCTCAAGTTCAAAAAGGTCAACTGCGAACGGAAAGAGTTCATTTTCTAGCTTATTTTTTGAACTATTCGCAATAAAAATTTTAATGAAAACTGTCGAACAATAATTTTACGTTACTACAACCTTAACGTAAACCGCCCAGAATTACTTTCTTGCGGAAAAATCTGCATCCAAGTGTGGAGGCGTACACTTTAGGTGATGTCAGAAATGCTCAATATCCACTCCACGAAAGAGTGGTCATCACAGGCGGTCGTCGGTTTATATGCATTTAAGAGGCGAGCTCAGACAGGCTCTTCTAAGTTGTTGTTTTTAAAGGCACGTTAATTACGATTTCCGTCGAAAACCGTAAAAAAAGAAGAAAGAATAATCGAGAAAGTTCCAATACTGAGTTTTTTCCAAGTTCTAATAGTTCAGCTTTTCAATTGCACTAAGGAAGTGCAATAGCAACAATTCGGATGGCAGAATTTGCAGATGGTCAATTGTAACAAACTTATATAATAGTTACGGCGTGACCTGATAAGCGCTTCATATTATCATATTGTACTATAATAATTACCAAGTGACAGGATAAACTTTTCCGTATTGCCTTATTACTAAGGAAAGAGTATAAATACTTAAATATCCATACCAACTTGTCTATAAGTGAAGTTAGTGTCTCTAAATAGAATGTTCTAGTCGAGGTTGAGTTATTTTAACATATTTAAAATATTATTTTAGCTTTTCTGAGAAAGTCGTCTGTAAACAACGTAATTCAAAATCCAATCGAGTCCATTTGAAAGATAAGTCTAGTTAAGGGTGTGGAATATACGTAGAGTCAAATTTTCGTGCTTGTTATAGTTTTTTGCAGTACTTCATACGTAAAATAATAGTACATTACGTTACAACCGTACAAATTTCAATTGTGTAACCGATACTACCTACACGCTCCCGTACTTAGTGGAGAGTGCTAGACGACTACGTCATATGCCGTATTTCCCCCACTCTGCCGTTTTGGACTCTATAAGGCAGGGCCTGGCAACCTGGGCTCATCGGGCGCCCACGGCTCCCAACGTTCGTTACTGAGAGCTGGGAGAGGGGCCTCATGCACTTAGCGAAACTACCTGCTCTGATTCGATTTTTCTCCCTCCTTGAGCCCTGGTTCGACCGATACCGGAAAAGGGCGACCGTGCGATCGAGCGGTGAATTCATAAATTTGAAATATAAATATCAATTTTTCATTCGCAATAGGTAGCAATATTATTTTTAAATTTTTTTCGTAGATAAATCGTAGTGGTTGAGAAAATGATTATCATTCTGATAAGAACGCTGAAAAATTTCTATTTAATATATCGAAATTTCTGCAGATCAAGTTAGGCCTGGATGTGGCTTATAGCAGCCCTTGGAAATAGGGGCTGCTTGATTATCATTAACAAAATTAAGTTACTATTTTTTTTTATTTCATTTAGCTACTAAAGTATCTGAAATACACTTCGGCATTTTTCAAATTAAAATATAAAATCTCACACTTTCAGTTTTTGATGTACTGGCATGAAATGTAATATTCGAACTGATTTTGGAGAGATGAACAACCTTTGTGTAATTTCAATTTCTGGCAGAAATCAATAAAAATTTATCAATGTGCCGTTTTCATTAGTCACGGATAGCGCAGGATAGAGCTGCGATTGCCCCAAATAAGTTACAAGTATGTCCGACATTTTCGATGAATGACCATGGTCAATGGAAAATGCGGTTCCTTTTTAGTCCCAGATGCTATTCTTCCATCGAAATAAAAAATTCGAAGGTACGACTCATCAGCGCAATATGGAGAAAATTTATTTTCTCATGTTATGAATAAAAAAATTCATTTTTCATTTTGACATTGCAAAATTAGTGAAATTCATAATATAATACTCCTAAATTGATAGTGGCAACTTTTCTTTTTTTTAATTCACAGTTGCAATATTTGAAAGGAAAATAATAGATGCCGACTACCATTTCAAAAAAATATTCTCCAAGGTTTTCCATGGGAACTTGACGTTCTCAATTTTATACTTAAAATTTTAAACTGAAATTTGGCGCCAATTCTAACGATTCGGTTATTTTTATTCGATCCGCATGCCACTCTACGTGGCTGTCGGAAATATCGTCACTACTGGGACTTATTCGCGCCCAGTGATTGGCTAATTGGCCACCCATTCGGATGAGAGGAGGATTATCCCGACGCTTGTAATAGGCTGGCTCCCGATGCTCTCTCCTGACTCATTGTTGCTACCTCTCTATCTCGGGGCTTGAGAGAGCCAACCAGGTTGTCCTCTAATCATATCTTTCCTCTGGTAGATTGAAAACTTAACGGTCTCGCTCTCTAGCTGTACCTCTCCTCCATCGGACAGGGGACTCAACTAGGTAAGCTCTCTAGTTATTTCTCCTCTTTACAGTGTTGAGAAATTCTTGCCACTGACTTGCTTTCTACGCTCAGACTATCGATCTAAGAAGTGTCTCTTTGAGACATAATTATTTTTCAGCTGTCCAGGTTAATTACAACGAGCCTAACTACAACGGCAAATTTCCGGCAGCGGCTTCAGACAGCTCGCTTAATACCCGACTTTTGCATGCCTTGCCATAAAATATAGAGAACTTGACAAGCCATTTCGTTTCAATGTGACTACAGACCTTGCTTTCAGCATACCCTGTAATTTTCGTATTTGTTGACAGTTGTGTTGTGCCCTTGTATTCTGATGTACTAGTTTTCCAGTGGATAAGCAACAATAATAAATGGATGACAGAAGACATTCTGATATTTCCATTTTCATCTTTTACTCCTTTATCATAATTATGTGTTTAGAATATATATCACATTACTCGTCAAAAGAACCACTCAATCTGCCTCATAGGTACGTCAGATGAAGTTTGATGTTTAAAGTAACTTTTAACAAATTGAAATCTTCTATGGTAGTACCGTACGAATCGTACAGTCCCATTGCAAATTTTTCTTAGGGAATGTGAATTTTTGCATACAACGAAGTACTTTAGCAAGATTGGAACTATGCAGATAACCGGTTGCTGGTTGACAGTTTTAGGATTTTATGGATGATCGAATGCGAATGCGAATACAGGAGGTAAAGCGAAACGGAATTTAGGGTTTTCCTGCCGGGAACCAATCAGTGAGCTACAAATTTTATCAATTTTCAGAAAAGATAAAAATTCAGACTAACCGCCTACCTGCATATGGTAAAATTCTATTTTTTTGGTGTTTTTTTCCTAATTTGTTATTTTTTGACTCTAAACTTACTAACGGGCTATCCCAGAAGTGGATGAAGATTTATGACTTCGTCTGCATTGTTTCTTCAATTTCCACTTCTTTTCAACATTACTTGATGGCTTTCATAACAATACGGCTTAAATGATCTGTTTTTCGAACGTTATAACAAATTAACTCTACTCGTGATGAAATACATTGCATGCACTCAATAATTTACAAATTATACGGGAAAAAAAATTGATAAGTTAGCTGCGCCGTTCATAAGCCCTTAATGATACCCAATTATCTTTTAATTTGAAAATACCATCAACTTCGATCCGACAACAGCGATGTTAAAGTTCGAAGTATTCATATTCAAATAAAATTACGAAGACCCGAATCTTTTCTCAGAAATAGAGTTTTTACTGTTATTTATAATTAGTTTTTGAAAAGGAATACGTCACTTGCCAGATTAACAAGTGTAACGAAGAAATGGTAATGTTTCTTGAGCACCATTGCAGTGACCTAAGCCCACATCCCCTCCGATCACTTCGCAAGACTAGGAAATGGAGACAAGAGACTTTTAGGACATTTATATTTGGTTTTCAAGCATAATGTAAGTGCGTAATACCCAAGTAAGGAAGACACGTAAGGGAATTGGAGAGAATCAGCAATTATTCGCTGGTTCACCGGGAGGAGTAACAAGACGGTATAATGGCTCGACAAGTTGCTTTGAATTTCGAAATGGAAAAGCGGATAATACAACAAGAATTGCAAGAGAGAATGGGACTTCAATTATGGCTGAATGACAAAGCAGCACAGGCCTAAGCTGAGTTCAACATATAGAGATATCTTTAGAAAGAGAAAGATCAAAAATTACTAAAGCAATTCCAGGAAAAGGTGGAGTGATTAGCGGATGCCAATGACGGCCCGATGGACGATCAGCTACGAGACCAGGATCCGACGATGGAGGACTAGGACGCGGAGCCGGCGCAAACGCTTCAAGAACAAAGAGACAGCGACAGCTAGACAGGCAGCCGAACGAATGAGGTAGAATGAACTAGAAACTAAGGTGTCAGACCGCGGATCTCCTGCGATATAAGACCGAAGTATCCATCCTGTGGGAGATGTGCATAGGAAGAGAGTGGAGAGATCATATATTTTGGGTGCGCTAACACTATGCCCATATGAGTGATGAAGGTCAAATAAGGCCGACCAGCCGCTGTTGTCGGAAGCAGACGTCATGGAGCAGATTCCACGTAACTTTCATGCATTTAACCTTGCTCTGATTGACGGTATAACGGAATCGATACTTCTTTTATTGCCCTATCTTATGCACTGCTCACACATTTGTAAGTTAAGCAGACAGGAAGAACCGCCGGCACGAATCTCCTCGCGGGTGCAATATTGAAGCTAGTAATTTTCGTGACTCGGAATCGTCAACTTTTAGATGCAGGCCCGGTCTGTCCTTTGCGTCTCCCGTTGCTTGAAAATTGTGCTTGAGCTATCGATTATCACAGTACCCAGCGGTCGAAGAGGTGCGTCAAAAGTGAAAGCAAAAACAATAGTAGATGTACTACAGCTTATTGGCAATCATTGTGAGACCACACACGATCTATTCATGCAGATAGTATAAAATCTGAAGTTGGATATAATGCTTATCCTGAAGCCTTCCAGGTAACGTGAGAATCATTCCTGGGAGATGGCTACCACTGCTGAGGCTATGATCTGTCTCTGCGGCAACTGTCTATTTCAGGTGTTCTCAATATCGAAAAAGTAGGCAATGTGCAAGTACAGCTGGAAGGAATTTCTTATATCCGAAGATCATCAGTGGCGATTGCCGATCGAGGATCCAACTCTAATCCTGACAAATGAATATCAAAATAATGAATGAAAACGAGTTTTTATCAGTTTCTCGACTTCCGATTTTCCTTAAATTGTATGCTTCCTCGATTTCCTTTCATTTCCGGAGCTTCGACACTTCCAACGATTTTATGGGTGAATTTTTAATGAAAGACAATGACATTAATGAAATCACTGTTTAAAACTAAAAGCCAGTATTTATACGTCAGAACTGACTATCTGGGTCTATCTAGATCATTTTACGGAGATTAAAAAAAATAAACTACAACGTGAGCATTTTTATGCTTTTACACTCAATTAATTCTTTTCTCCTTCTTAATAACTTTAAGGATCGACTGCTTTTATCGGCGATGGGCAATTTTCAGTTGGACGGGACTAATTGCAAGTAATCGCCGCTGTTTAAACTTTGATGAAGAGATGTAAATAAACCTCTGTTTTGAAATAAGACAGGGGATAGAATTTGGCCGGAGTCTGTAATAACAGTCTGGAAATATTCAGACTGCACATAGGGTGTTGAAACTCGATTTCAATTCGTTTGTCCAGGGAATTAGCTGGTACATTGCATTTCCAGAAGTACTGAGTCAAACTAATTGTGAAGTATGGAAATTCAACTCGACGGCCAGCACAAATTAATCTCTACAGCTGCTATATGGACGGAAACAGGATACGATGCAGCACTTTTCCCACAAGCAGTGGTGAAGGCCGTATGCTTAGATCACGTGTTTTGAACAGTAAGAATGAACCCACCTTAGCAAAAATGCAGTTGAGTTCAATTATGGGCCTCACCCCCGTGAACAGTAGACGTGAGAAAACAATCAACCAAACAGTTAATATTAACTTCTCCTAAGAATTGAATGTTTAATAATTATTTAATAATTATTTATCTCCTTTATACCTTGAACATGAATGTTTAATTGAGAATATGTTTACATTTTATACCAGCATTTTTTTGTTCTGAAAAGAGAGAAGGATCAACACAAAGGAGTAAATGAATTGATATATCCATCTCACACGAGAAAACAATTCACCAAACAAAGGAGAACCTTTCTACTTCGTGAGAACACAACTTCACAATTTAGGGTTAATTGCACTACTAGCAGCACGTCAATATCAAACGTGAAATTGTTGAATCTCTCAACGTTGTAATAGAAAAATTCTTCCCTTGTTATGTAAATCATGGAAATATGACATCGAACCATACTTTTATTTGCATGTATTTCTACATGAATTTTGTTTGGGGTCAGAAACCGCTAAATAAATAACATACCAAGACTGCCAACATTCTATTTAACTGTTTCAAAAATTAACAAAAATTAAAAAAATTATTTCATGGAGAAGTTTGATACTAACTGGGGTGGAAGAGTAATACGAGATATTTACCGAATATTTTTTTGAATGTTCATAATTCCTCGAAGAAAAGAACTGAAATAAACCAAGGAATTCTCAGAGCAGATCCCATGTGCACCGAATTTATCCTGTATTGTCAATTACCAACGCAGTGATGAATTTCACTTCAGTTGCATTAAAATCCTCAATTTTAATGGAAAAACTAAACTTCAGTGGTTATAAGATAGTAACAGAAATAATCCTTTAAAGTGACGCTCGATGACTACATCAAAGAGAATATGGAAAGAGTGTGTTGTGTTTCTAATACATAAAGTTACGGTTTTTCGAAAGTATGGATACATGAAACTGTTTTTTGCCATACCTGCCAGAGTTCACGTTATGGAATAGCTTGTTTTGTATGCGAAGTGCATACAATGTGAAAGTTAATTTCTCCTGTGTAAATGAAAATCAATTTATGCACGTAAAGTGCTACCGAAATGTAAACTTTTTTCGCAAGCATTTCAACATAGATTTAGACAATTACCCAAGTGGTAATTACCTCAGGTTACCCTGAAGTTGGATCAGTATTTGATCCAGTATTCGTCAGGTTTGCTTGCTCAGGCAATGTCTGATAAAAACTGATCAAGTTTTGATCAAGTTACTCTGATCCGAATTACCTAAGATGGATTAGGATCAGGTTTTGATCTGGTCAGCTTGATCATAATCTGTTCAGGCAAGACATGATGAGAAACTGATCAAGTCTTGATCAAGTTACTCTGATCCGAATTATCTAAAGTAGACTACGATCAGGTTTTTACTTGATCAGCTTGGTTTTAGTTTGATCAGGCCATTCTTGAGAAGAAACTCATCAAGTTTTGATCTAGTTCATTGGAACAGAAATAGTCCTTGTAGAACCAGATCGGGTTCCCATTCAATCAGTCTGAGCTTAGTCTGGTCAGATGATTCCTGACGAGAACCTGATCAAATTTGGGTCCAGACGTCCGGTTCCCGAAAATTATAGACTACGTTAAATATATGGGGAGGGAAAAGTGATACCATTATGAATAAAGTATACAATATACTTTATTCAAGTTTTTTGTGCAAATATGTGTAGACTTATTAAACTTACAAGTAAATTATTTTGAAGAAGAAAGTGGTCCTCTAACTTCGATTTATTCACTGGTATTATATTATTAAAATCATTATTCGTTATTAATCGTTATTTGAATTCTTTTTCATCAAAGGAATTCAATTCTAACCGAAAAAATCTCTTAAAGTATACGCACATCCGCCAATAATTACAAAGTTAACCAGTACCCCGATAGAGATCATATAGGCAAAATGAAGTTGACTTCATCATAAGATCAGAAAACCGAGCAGACAACCCCAAGGAGGACAACCTTGAGAGATACTTCACCACACCAGCAGAAATAGCGACGATAATCAAAAAGCTCCCAAACAAGATATCCAGTGGTATTGACAAAATCCCAACTGTCATAATCCGGCACCTCCCGCTCAACATTATCAAAGACTTCACAACCCTCATCAACAACGCGCTCAACAACAACTATTTCTCCAAAATCTGGAAGGTAACACAGGCGATTCCATATCTGAAGAAGGAGAAACCCAGCGATGACCCCTCCAGTTACTGCTTCATCAGCCTCACACCCAATCTCAGTAAAGCCTATTACATAATTATCAACAACCTGATCACCCGGTACTGCAACCAGGACAAAATAATCCCCGACAACCAGTTTGGATTCCGCCATCGCCACTCCACCACCCACGCCATACACAAATTTCTCGTCGATGTAAATAAAGCCCTCCACCTCATGCTCATGCAACACTCGTAGACCTCGAAAAAGCTTTTGATTCCGTTTGGCTGGGTGGGCTGGTATACATCCTCAGTTTTTTTAAATTCCCCATCAACCTGTTCAGGCTCATCTGAGACATGATCAGCAATAGGACGTTCGACACGACGAACGGGACTCACTCATCCAGCAAATGTTTCCGGATCTTGGAAGGCCTCCAGCAAGGCACCGTGAACTCCCCACGTCTCTTCTCCATATGCGCCAACGATATTCTTAACTCATTCGCCGTCAACACCACCATTAATACACACTCAATCGCCTATGCCGACGACCTAATAGTCTATGTGGTAGGAAAAAATGTCAAGAGCATCCAGCCGACTCTTCAAACCCTCGTCAACAAAATAAACAACTCTTATTCACTGTGGAAGCTCCGCATGAACCCCCTCAAGTGAGAGACTATTCTCGTACGAAGACCAATCCAGGAGATTAACAGGTGCAACCTGCCCAGAATCAACGCCCTAAAAATATCTACGTTCAAGCCGGATACCAGAGTAGAAGTGACAATCCCCACTAAGCATTCCGTCAAATTCTTGGGGGTCCACGTTGAGCAACATCCTCGCTGCTCCAATCACGTCAACAGTCAGCTGAAAAAAAGAAATCAGCTTCCACTCCCTGAAACGCCTCTTCCATAATCACCTGGTCTCGCATCGCACCCGCATAATGTGTTATCTGCTGCTCGTCAGACCCCTCCTGACCTACGCCTACCAAGTATGGTGGAATATGGCCGCCTCCACCATCGAGAAACTAACACCCTTCGAGCGTAAGTGCATCCGCGCTGCACTCCATAAATACAGGTCCCCACACTCACTCAATCAACTCATGATTAGCAACCAGGCCCTATACAATGAAGCGAACATACCCAGGATCGACAGTTCCATCATAAGACTCACCAGATATTATTTCGCCCATCTAACAAAAATTGACAACGACACTATAATGAAGCTCTACCGTGCTGACCTCATCAAATCCAACCTGGTCACCCTATCTGTTTACTTGCAGCCACAACCTTTCATACATCTGGACAGGCTTGACATCATACAGGATGCCAACAATATTCCAAAGCTGTTTCACCCCCCCCCCCCCCACGACAAACCAATTCCGCTCCAGGACTTCGATAATCATCCAGTAAAATTCTCCACGGCAATCCCGCGCCGCGACTCTCTAGACCAGGGATGGGCAACCTTCAGGTAGCTCGGAGCAGAGTCATAAACTCGAGTTAGGAATCCAATAAAGTTTATAACCATGCCAATTATAAGGGTCCTAGTACGATCATAGTAGGGACAGTAGTGGGGGCCTCACAGTCACCGTATCGGGGAGCGTCCCATGACGTCTCTGCCAAATGGTAAAATGGGGAAAATGGCCGCCGTGATTAATATAAAGAGAAAGTTAAATATCCACACATGGACAAAAACTTTTCTGAATATGAAGATAACTATTGGGCATTGAAATAAATATGAAAGTACTCTTCAAATTCAACTTTCCGAATTAATGACATCTTTCAGCTTGCTTTTTAAATTTTTGGTCCAATATCGACCTTACCGAAAAATATGTCTAGGAAAAAATCCCAAACATTGCAGTTTTGACTGGCTGATGTTGATTCTGAATATAAAAAAGGAATATTTTTAAAAAATAATATTTTTAAAAAATCTTCTTCAAAGAACCTTGTGGAATTATTCCTTGCTTTTGAAATTACACAGCCGGTCTTTACATTCCATTCGTAACGTCTGCTTTCAAAATTAATAAAAATGACATCGTGAAGAAAATTCCACATTTTCCATTTTTTACTCATTTCCCCGCTTTTCCTTTTCTTCAGCGATATTTCTCCTCTTCTCCTGTTCTGACGTGTTACCCCCACTTTGGTTGATTTCAGCCGAGGAGAAGGCCCTTTACGACTTGGGTCATAAAGGCCCATCACCCGACACAATAAGCTTTCGTCTACCCTTTGTTATGTACTAATAGAGGTCGGGAGCACGACTTGCTCTCAGAGCAGAGGTTGCCCATCCCTGCTCTAGACAACCACCCCCTCAACACTGGATTTAGTCGGGTGGAGGAAGACGCCAAGCTCATCCCCGAACTGACACTAAGGCTGAACACTCAACCCGGAAACTCTGCCATCCCCTAGCGCTCCTGGCTCCAGGCTTCCGCCGAAAAAGGATAGAGGGATGGCTGCTCCCGTCAGCCTTTGTGATCCAGTGTATATATTTGTACATAGTAGGTTTACATCTAGCTTTTCAGTTTCACCCAAGTCTCGTTGTTTTTTTTTCTTTGCCATACGGTCCTCATTTTTCCACATACTCAACGTTAACACGAAATACAGACACTATGAATTTATTCAGCCAAGTCACGATACATCTTGCACCACTAGCCCGTAATCGGCTGAAATCGTTGATGAGCGAGATGTCTCCTGTAGACCAGCTTTATCACTAATATCGTATAACTTAAGGCTATTTTTTTCACGCAGTTAATTTTAAGCCTGTAATTTAGTCAAATTAAAGGACTAAAATAAAGAAACTCTAAAAAAAAAACGTAGTGGACCGGGCATAGGACTGGTAATCGGAACATCGCAGGTTCGAGGCCCAGCATCGAAAAACAATAAGTGTTTTTATCATTAATAATGGAAGGGATGCATTAAAGGAGATGAACTATAATAATAAAATTTCATTATTTTTTGTTTTCAGCGAATAATTATTGTTTATTCCATTCCAATAATTATTGTATATCCAGTTTAAATAAGGTTGACCTGATCAAATCCTGATCTGGACTTGATCGATATTTCCACTTCGGTAGATATGAAGGTGGAAAAGTAGTTTTGACTAGCGGGAAGTGGATAGCACTCACGGAATGCAAGTGTTACCCTCCCAGGGGAAAAAGAACGCTTTTTATGAGAGTACTGGATGATAGACATCTCAAAGGGTGGCAAGTGAGAATTAACGCACCCAGAGCAGGTATAAAATATCACTTTACACACAGAGTGATGACCGTAGTACAAATCTAATGCCTAGGCGCTGTCGCCCAAACGGTTGACGGGCGACAGTCGCGAACTGAAAAAACGGAATCAAGTGTCCAGGCGAGCACTCTCAACGGACAGTTGCTACGCCATCAAAATTTCCACTAGCGGAAAATTAATTTTTTATTCCCGACTACAATATGGAATATCTCCTCATACTGTGTGCGAAGTGTTTTTCTATGTACGCTTCATAAGCCAAGACACTTACTCATGGCACATCGGACTAAAAAATAGAATCCAACAATTGTGGGAAGCATTCTTCCACCGGTAGAGGGGCAGCACTCACCCATTAGCAAGTACCGCCAACCACCCACAAGTCAAGAACTACTTTTCGCCAGTCATATAATAGGAAATTTCGACCTGACTAAAAAACAGTGAAAATTATTAAATTGATTTTGAGAAAATTTGAAATTTTAAAGAGTAACTGTACAGAAAACTGAATTTGATTTTGATTTACTGACCATGTACATTAAAGGATATTTTCATACTTATTTCATAAGATCTACTTCTCTTTTAATCCAATCTAAATTTCTTCACTTGTGTATGTGTTGTATATATTATTCATGCAGATGACTAAAATATCTTTTCACTTACGTGAAGATACAAATGACTGTATATTTCTGCTCCATCTTTGAACCAGGTGATGTGGGGTCGTGGTGATCCTCTGGCGACACAGAGAAAAGCTATTTTGTGGCCCAGGACGTATTCAAGATCAAAATGAGATGCCAACAGAATTTTTGCGCCCTGAATCATGAAAAAATTATCCAAGTACAAAGATTATCAATGATGAAATAGACTGATATCCTATCTAATGTGATAATTTCGTTCATTCTTTTTAAATTTATACAACAAAAATATCTACAGCGAGTAATAATTTTTACGACTGTCCTCTCCCAACGTACATTATTATTATTATAATACTGATCACTTTCTGGATCTCGGTATTTTCCGGTGATTGGTAGTCCAATTTGAACTCGTGACTTGCTTCGACTCCTACCTCGACCTCTTCGCCCCGAGATTTCCAAAAAATTAAGAATTAAAATTCCAAGAAATAATACCATAAAACCTTTCATTATCACTCGATGAAACGAAATAATTGAAATCCAAAACAAGAATCTTTAAAAAATGAAGAAAGGTACAAAGCTTTATTCAACTGAAACGTCACCAGTTGTTTGACAAAAATCAGATGCACTTACTACCAGACCGCGGCCCACTATGAACGCGAACCACGGCTCCGATCTATCTAGTCATTACTCCCCTGATTTATTCTATCCTATCCATAACAGACTTATAGTTGGACTAATTTCTACAATTCATTGCTATCTTTACATACGGTAGATGTACAGAATTAAATTATTAAAACAAAATCCATTTCCTCTTCCAAGAATCTACAATGAATGATCAATCAACGATCCGTTTGAATAATTCTTTTAAAGAATTCTAATTTTTAGTCAAGTCATCGAATAGTAGTTTTGTCAAAGTGCACGTGTATGGATCATCGTGGTTTTCTATGGATATTGTTTGAAATATTAGTGATTGAGCTCTGCACACCAGAATCACTTTGAACATTCTAGACAGGTCATTCCGGTCATCCTCTCAATTATCGTGTCAATGAAACTTGATGCGATACTAAGAGGGGGAAATAATATCAAGCACTTCAGTGCGTAGCTGAATTTTCATGGGTACCAACAAATCGTTAGCAGGTATAGAAACAGTGCATTAATGAATTGAGCTTGATAACCAGGCTTCAGAAATAAAGAAAATTGCTGGTACACGATGTCCATTCATGTAAAGCATAAAATTAATTTTTTCAACTTAATGTTACTTTGTTAAATAAAATTTAACAAAAATATCTTACTATATAACATGTACAAGTGGCGTATTTCTAAATTAGGAATCTGCTGTCAAGGAATTCTGAATGCCATGTAAAATTATGTGTCTACCATTTACATTATTCTTCAGTTTATATTCAGATATTTTTCTATAAGAGCCAATTTGTTTCCATTCTTGATTTAGGAACCGTTAAGGTGAACGTCCAACGCAATTGGTGGTAACCAAAAAATATAGAAATTAAAAACACTACTTATTTCGGAACTTAATATCGGAAAAGAGCATCTAAACTTGACATGCTTAAACAAAGTAAGATTTCTGCGACGAAAAATACGCCAAACAATTCTTGTATTACTAAGTATAAGTATACGAAGTATAATTTTCTAGTCATTACAGATTCTATTAACGAAGACAAATTCATACTTTCGGGGAAGGTACGGTGTCTCATACAATTTTCCAATGATGTGGCTTAAATCAACATTACCGGATTTTGAATGCAGATTTGGACATTTCAAACTGCCTATTTCGAATTATTCAGCTCTAATGGCGAAACAAGACTTAGTGTTTCGAAATTTATGTATATATTTTTTGTGGGAATTAGCGAAAATAATTGACCCGATAGAAAGTGTGAAATTGTAATTTTTTATTAGCTTGTAATAGATATTTTCGTCGTCACAGTTATTTCTATCACTGGATATTGGGAGGCTATTAATGTGAGGCTGTGATGGCTGAGCAGACGTTGTAATGTGTGGTTTTCTATGCGCTGGCGCATGCGCATAAAGTACATCACCCCGTAGTGAATGTAAAGGTGCCGCCTCTGAAAATATTTCTCCATGTAAATTTCCTTCTACCTGTTCGGAATGGCAGGTAAAAAAATTCATGAAATAATGAAATCCTTAGCTGAAGGCAAAAATCAATTTTATCAAGGACAGCCAATTTAATTTTAAGAAGACGATTTCAAATTATAATAACTTTGTTATAAATAGAATATATATATATATCTATCTTTACAATTCAAGTTTTTAAATTTCTGATGAAATTGAAAAAAAAAGAATTAAATATCTTGATTTTTCAGCAAGTTATGATTTTTTAAAGTATCTGCTATCATCGCCTAGCTTCTATCAACCCTACCTTGGTTAATTTATTAGAGAGAGAGAGAGAGAGAGAGAGAGAGAGAGAGAG
>NW_011887864.1:85141-107755 GCF_000806365.1 Fopius arisanus
AGAGAGAGAGAGAGAGAGAGAGAGAGAGAGAGAGAGAGAGAGAGAGAGAGAGAACATGCAGACGAGGTTATCCGAAGTGCAAAGAGAAGGAGAAAGGCAACTAGGGTGCGAAAAACGAAGGAAGCAGGGAAAAGTCTACGGAGGATGACCACGGCGTCACAAAGGAAAATGAAGGAATACATTGCAAAAAGTGATAGTAGTCTTATGTACATGATATTAACGAGGAATAGGAACATTGAAATGATTAAAAACTTTCAAAAAATACCTCTTGTAACATACATATATATTTACAATGTACAGAATGTAACGTACAGTATGGAATATTATCAAAGACGGAATATTTTAAGCGAGGAGAGGAATTATGGCCAATGTAGATGTAAAACAAAGAACCCATTTTGAACAGCAAGAAAACAAACGGAATTGAACGAATTTTGAATTGCTTCATGGGATCATTTTATTTGAGTCTAAGTCTGCTGGACTATTAACCGGCCGCTTCATGACCGACGATAATGTAACAAAACCTGGATTTTTTTCCTCAAAAGTTGGGACTATTTTCGCAAACAGACCTAAAACAATTTTTCCATTAGATTAGCCTTTTGCAGTTACTTTTATTTCATATATTCTCAAATATGACCGTACTTGGATTATTAAAAGGTAATAGAAAATCCTTCCATCGAACGTATTATGTCTCTACTATAATCTATCATATTCATAAGGAGAAGGAAACTTAATAAGAGATCATAACGTAATCAGTTCTGAAGCCTCGACGATCGACTGCATATTGGTTATCTGCTTGGCACTCGTAATATCCTGCATCTTTTTGAGTAGCTGGATCAATTTCCATCTTAGATTTCATTGTGTCATTCCCAATGGGCCACTCATGCACCTGTAGCGATCGTAACCAAGATTCCATCAGTAGTGATACGGCCAGAGATTTAAATGATCAGGCATTGTGTGATAATAGTTCTACTGTAACCGAATGAGTCCCTCAGATTTGGTGGATTAATTTTGTAGGAAACTTGACGCAATTGTTTGAATGCAGAGACTGAAAGGAGCTATTCTCTTCATTTCAGTGCGCGCAGATTATTTCTCGGATTATTTGCATTTTCCAGGTTTTGACTTGCCAGGGTTCAATTACATGAACCCTTCACCACCAAATGGCGTCGGCGTAACATATAAAAACTACTGCACCCATGCATAAAATGATCTCTTAAAATTTTCTATAGATTATCCTACACTCGCCGATAAAGTTGTGTCACCGAGTACAATATCATGTTACCTTTTCTACTAATACTCATTCTATTCGAATGTATTCACCACAAATTTGACCATCTAGAGAAGTATTAATTACATTTCTCTATAGTAACTGATACCATGCAACTTAAGTGAAGATTACTATTCGCTACAGCAATCATGATGAATTATAGGATGATTTACCATTGTGAAAATCGTAAATGCTACTATCCTCACATCGGGCCATTTACCATATTCGATATCCTCACAACTACTAAACATATGGTACCGGTTTTCTCGGTTTAAGAAATCAGTAAATCTGTTGGATATCAATCCTAACAAAATGATCTAGTTTATTATAATGCAAACAGTATTCCGGACTTGATTTATTGCATTGTCTAAATCCTCATGTCAATACTCATAATCGCCTAACGTCGATTCATATCGAGATACGCGGTAGCGTATCGTCCAAGTAAAAGTTTCGTCTCTATCCAACAAATAAGGCCGAGAGCTACCGTGTATCTATAGTATCTATACCGTGTATCTATCTAGCTTTGCGTTTTCACACAAGTACCCCTTCCACTACCTCCTAATCGTATTCAATCCATAAAAAACAAACGCCACAAGTTACATAAAATATGTGCATAGTTACATTATATAAATCGCCCTCAAACTTTTTATTGATATAAGTTTTCTCTCTTTTCGATTAATAGTGGCAAAAATACGCCCATGGTAACGGGCTCATTTCAATATTTTCCCGATTTCTATTATCTTTCGGTTACATTGAAGTCATTAAGTTGGCAGCAGTTCGATCCAATCTAACCTGGGCCAAATTTGACGTTGAGATGTTGCCATCGGTGTATTAAACCGTTGAATTGTAACAGGGAAACAGAGGAGAGTTTTTTATTTCTTCCCTGGGATTTTATGTTTTTTATTTAGTTCCATAATTATAATTGTTTATTTTATGATAACGAATATTAGCTTTGCGTTTTGTTGGAACATTATATGCAGTTTTTGATCCATTTATGTGTGTAATTACACATGTGACTGAAGTCAATTTTGAAGGTTAATGGAAGTATGAATTTCGAGATTTCGACATTAAAAAAAAAATTGATTCGGTCTAATGCATACATAAATGTAAAAAGGAGTTTTTCAAATTGTTGAAACACATTGTGTATTATATAAAAAAAGCATGCAAATAATATACTTCAAATAAACTGAAAACTTGATGTGGGTGACGAAAATTTGGAAAACGTGAAAATAATTCTTTACTTATATAGAAAAAATTCGTAAATACTCCCACAAATGACAAAAATTGGTGTTTTTGTAAAAAAAGCTGCGCCAAGTAAAGGTTTTGCTCAATTGGTTCCGTACAAAACTCGTGTTTTTCCAAAATATGGTGTTCCTAAAAATAAAAAAAAACTCAGAAAATGTAAATGAAAACGCCAAGAAAAGTTATGCGACTCAATTGAAAGGATTCAATAATGAAAATAAAAGAATAAAAAAATCAGTAGAGGCAGAACCAACTTACTTGGCCCGGTTTTTCCCAAACACTAGAGTTAGAGGTAAAGATTATCTTCGGTCACTTTTAATTATCAATCAAATTTCATTTTAGCATTATTCTGTAAATAAAACCGCGCCAAGTAAGTTGGTCCTGCCTCTACTGATTTTTTTATTTTCACTATTGAATCCATTCAATCGAGTCGTATCACTTTTCTTGATGTTTTCATTTATATTCTCCGAGTTTTTATAAATTTCTAGGAACGCCATATTTTGGCATAAGACGAGTTTTTTACGAAATCAATTAAGCGAAACTTTTATTTGGCGAAGTTTTTTTTACAAAAACATCAGTTTTTTGTTATTTGTCTATCTTAGGCGGAAGACAGTTTCGCAAAGGTGCAAAATTTTAAGCGCAGTGTTACCTGCAGCTCGGTACACGCGCTGGAATGAATCGGGTTTCACTTTGGCAGTATAGCACTCGAAGATTGATTTCTACATAAAATATTTTGAGTTCTTTTCATCCCGTCATTACCTTCGCCCCTTCACATATTCGCATTCAGGAATCAAATGGCATTAATAGGACGACCAACCAATTTTTTTTGGAGGAAAATTTAACGAAAACCAAAAGGATCGAAAATGTAAGGAGGGTAAGGTGCCCTGCTTTCTCCGTGGTCGCTGACATCTCGTAATACCCAATTAGAAAATCCGTAAACGGAGGACGAAGGGATAGAACGCGTGAAGCTGAAACTCGTCCTCGCAACAATACAATTCCCATAAGTTCCTAAAAATCCAACAAGAGTATGGCCAACCGTTGGCCCGCGAATTACCTGTGAGAAGCTAAAAGTCGATGATGAATGGAACGGAAGGGGGAAAGGTTGGATCGTTGAGAATGCTGGGTCGTGGGGAGAGGGCCAGGGCCACGGGTACGTGAAATCAATAAGCCGAGACCCATAAAGAACGCAATAAAATAAAATGAACATTTCGCTTTACCAAGAGCATGCCTGTCAGAGTCCGAAGTCTGTAAAACAGCCTCCAAAGGCAGAGTGTCATGAAATAGAGATCGTGGAGAGTAGGTCATCCCTTTACCCACATCGTTGAGTGTCGCAGACCCACTCATGCAACTCTAACGTAGCGAGCATCTCCAGGCAGAGCGTGCAACTAGAGAAGTTCTTATCACCCAAGTGACGAGCAAAATTTTTTTTGTTATTCAGTTCAGGGGCAGAATTTCATAGCCCAGCAGCGGCCATTAAGCGCTACTTCACTTACTGAGTGACAAAAATATCATTACAATTTTGCAATATCGAAGATTTTTTAATCTGAGTTGTGGCTCCTTGATTTTTCATTGCTTTGCCGATGATGTTTTAACAGCGGCTATTTTTGTAGGCCTAGCCTTCAGTTATACAAAAGTTATGCTCCTAACTTATCACAATTTTCTTCAAACTTTGAAGTGAAACGTTTGTGAAAAACTAGGACAGGTATTCAAGAATGTGTTTTAAGTGCAAGCCATTGGGGCAGATTTCTCGAATTTATTTAAAGTTATTGTCCTCAGCTTATTGAGTAAGATCTCTCCTTGAACTGCTCTGTTCCAATGTAGAACCACAATATTTTGCCCGGCACTGTTTTCCAGCCTTTATGATCTGTGGAATTATTGGAAATCACATTTCATTCTTTTACGATCGAATTGCCAGCCATCTGCTGTAGCGCACTGAGAGATGTTTGGACTCACCTCAGTTCTCGTTTTTTCTCGTAGGAAGATAGGCTTCCTCGAATTTTCTGTTATTTCAGATATTTTGCATAATTTCTGCCCTGCTCAGCTTCTTCTCAACCTATAGACTCACAGTCCAAGACCTTTTCTATTTCAGCCCCCTCAATAGGTTTTCCATTTCTAAATCTATAAGTTGCTCCTACAATTCAACGATATTATTACAGATATGCTTGAACCGTCAGAGTCTATATGGTTTTTTTTTCATTTCATTAGAAATAAGACTGCGGTTTGTGTATGGTCCTGTATGAAAGCACCTGTATGGGTGTATCATTTTCCTACACTTCTTCGCCCTGTTCCTAAACTTCCTCTATTACGTCAAAGGCTCTTCTAGATACTGGCAGTGGAGGGTCAGCAGGACGAAGCAGTTAATTTTCAAGCAAATTTTGAATTTACTTTGTTTATATTTTCGTCTCTTATTTTAATTCTTTTGGTTAGAAGTTCTTGTTTGAGGCGAATTAAAATTTGAGTAAAGCCTCTGGGAAACTCCTCTCTATCGCGAGTGTTCGGAAGGACCACTTACTTGTCCTTCGGACACTAACCATACTTTTAATGTCCTAAAATAGCTGTCGCTATGGTAAAATTATCGACATCGAGATCTATTGAAAACGACGAGAAGCCAAAATATTTTCGGGAGACCTGGAGGATGACGCCAATGACGAGAATCAGAGTGAGGATCCGGTAATGGCGTCCCTCTCCGAGCCTATGCTGATTGAACACGCGCAAAAGATGTCTTCCACGAAGGATCCAACGTCTCCAGTTGCTAGAAGTACTGGGCTCGGGTCGCCGTGGTCTAAAAAACGACCTGCACAGAAGAACTATTCACTGCTCGACCAGCTGATAGCAAAGGGATTCTGAAGAAGAATATGCGAGAAGAATATTGCCCGAAACCGTCAGAATTTTCACCGATTTTCTACGTTATTGCCTTAATGCTGTTATTCCGGCCCAGCCCGAGAGATTCCTCTCCGAGAAATTTATATTTTGAAAATTTATTGAAACTCTAGAACAGGGCCCGGCAACCTTTAGGTAGTCGGGAGCCAGCCTATTACTAGGGTCGGGATAATCCTCTCATCCTAATGAGTACCCAATTAGACAACCATTGTGAGCGAATAAGTCCCAGCAGTGACAATATTGCAGCCAGTCACGTGGAGTGGCGTGCCAGTCGCATAAAAATAGCTAACCCGTCAGGATTGGCGCTAATTTTCAGTTTCAAATTTTAAATAAACAATAAAAAAATTAAAATTTACAATGAAAAACCCTCAAGAATATATTTAGGAATTGGTTTTCGATAATTATTATTTTCCTACCAAATAATGTCACTCTAAGTGTGAAAAATAAAAATTTGCCACGGTTATTTTTGGAAGATTCTATTATATATTATATTTAATTCCTGATGGTTTTTTTCATCCCAATTTCAACCAATCAAATGCTGGCATTTTCCGTCAGGTGGTACAACTAAAACGGTTTTACTTGGGATATTTTTCGAATATTTCCTCGTTTGTTGCTAAGCAATGACAATATCCAATAAACAATTGGTACGCGTTTCAAACCCCAAAACTGTCATTAGAAAAAATGAAGTTCAAAGACTTTACCTCGACATGAGCAGATTTGGAGGAGAATCCTTGGACAGTATTGATCAACAAATTGAAAAAAAATTGAAAATTGAAATTTCCTAATAAAACCATTTTGCTGTTACCATATGAAATGTCACACATTTAATTGCTTGAAATTGGAATGAAAAAAAAATCCAGCCAAGTCCCCCTCGACCTTGAAAATTAATCGGATATTTCCCGAGAGTTTCGTTGCGTATTTTATTTTATTTGTTTCATTGCTGCAAATATCGTCTGGAGACAAAATAATTGTCAAGGCAGATTCCTCATCATGAAAACATCGAAAAAATAATTTTTCCTCATATTGCTGCCTATTTCGAATAAAAAAAATTACATTTATTATTCAAATTGATGGAAAATCAAAATTCCCGCTCGATCGGACGGTGGCCCTCTGCTGGTATCGGTCGAACCAGAGCTCAAGCAGAGAGAGATATCGAATTAGAGCAGGTAGTTTTGTTAAGTGGATGAGGCCCCTCTCCCAGCTCTGACTAACGAAGCTCGGGAGCCGCGTGAGCCTAATGAGGCCAGGTTGCCGGGCCCTGCTTTAGAACACTTATGCTAAACTTAGACTTAAAAAAAAAATGATTTTTGATTCATTTGAAATTTATAGGCGCAATTATTGTGAAGTTTGGAGGAAATTATTTTGGAATTTATTTTGTGTTTATGTTAGTAATTATTGGGAATTACCGTTCTTGTAAATTCCGAGAATTATGGGAATTACGGAAAAAGTAGCAATTAAAAAAGTTTATTTTCACAAAAATTCGGGAAAATCCCTCCCGCTTCTTAGAGGCTCAAGCATTGTCTCAAGCAAGTATGCCGCCTCAAGCGTGGGCAAAGTTGCCTCCCGGCCGGCATAGAGTTGAGTTGAGTTTTAAGAAGAGACTATTGTTCTCATATTTTGCGTCAAGGCGTGGTGGAGCGACTGAACCAGTCGGCAGAGCCGAAGAATACGTATTTTTGAGGAAATTTTGAGTTTTTAATGAGCCCATTATTGCCTTTACAGTTTAAGTTTAACCGCAAGTCAAGTGAGATTTAACTTTGATGGCAATAAAAATATTATCTGACGGATGTTGGTTCATAATCCGAGCCGAAGACGAGGATTATAATCACATTTGGAAAGTAATATTTTCATCGCCGCTTGACTTACAAAATTTTTTGTCACTGATGAAAGATTTAATTTTAATGGTGTTATTTTCGTCACTAAACCCGATAAACGACGACGATGGTGATATTACGACTTTCACGAAGAGCGGATGCAGAAATAATTCGAAGAAAATTGTTTATTGTATATTATATTATGTTAAACTCAATTTGGCGGTTGTTTTTATATTGATCACATGTTGCTTAATCACGATTGATCCAATTACAATACTGTTGCATTCGGTTCATAGTAAAATAATGAATAATTTGTATAAGTCTCTATTTGGGTTACTGGAAGTCGAAAATGTCGAAGTTTTCTCTTCGGCTTCTCGACCGGGAGATCAGTCAGTTTCTTGCTCCTTCTCATATTACGAACAGTCGTCTTGATTTTTTGACCTTACTCGCGTCGTGTAGGAGATAAAGGAGTTCTTCTTCATTAAGACTTGGTTTTTGTTCAATTTCTTTATTCTCTTGGCCACAGTTTTCCTAGCAGTATTCCAGGACGGACAAGTCTCGCCATTTGCAATGACAAGATGACACGCAACATGTTTAGCGCCATTCCTGATATTTTAAATTTATCCATATAAATGCTTGAGATATTACAGGTCAGTTTTTCCATGCAATGTGAAAGGCAAATTTTCCCGCACTTTCAACAAGGATAATATCATCCGGTTAGTACCTACTTTGCCAGTCGAAATTCTATCAAGTTTCATACCTGAAACAACGTAATCTATTATTATATTACAATATTACCATATTGATTTAGAACTATTGGTTGGATGTTTCGATATTGAACGAAACACATTCTTGTTGAACATAAATGTTGGAATATCTTCAATTTACATTTATTCACGTGGACGATAGTTTTGAAGTAGGTGATGGTGGTAAAGCTTCCTCAGTAAGAGTGCCCGGCGCGTAACTTGAAGATCTGGGCTCGAATCCTGGCTGAGACTCTCGGAATTATTTCCTCTCGAAATTCTTATTTTACAAGATTTTTTTTTTCAATTATGTAGTTAGTTAACACACATTGTATGTTGGAAAATCGTTGGAATAAAACCTATTCGGCATCTAGCTCTGGAGTCACAAAAATCAGTGGACTCGTGGAAATATTATTCCGCACAGTGCACATACCAAATCCTAGGCATTCAATTGCCTTCCTCTTCCTTCCTTTCATCCTTAGCAAATCTAAGTTGAAAAAAAAAATAAAAAATACACTTAGAATATGATATTATGAGGTTGCTTATGTAACGAGAAATGTGATCATTTCCAACAATTATCCAACATGCATATAGACCCAATCTTATCATGTACTCACTAATGAAACGATATTTCCTTATTGTTTTCCTCCATTTTTGAGCAATAACAACACGGCATTTGTTAGGAGAATAAAGTACACATTGTGATCGCATGGAAATTTTTCGAAATGCAACTGGTACGCCGCGTACACGCAACAGTTATGACTCCAGAAATATTTCTAGGGGCACTTTTACCAGCTATGTCTTCTGTCCTAGTGATGCGCATGCACATTGACGTCGTCTTTAGTACTTTGACTGATGTGCAGCGGCGCTGATACTTCAATTTACTTCGCTTTGAGTACGGTGGGAGCATAGAGACACGGCATAGGGTTTCGGTTATGTAGAGCAGGGCTGGGCAAACTCTGCTCTGAGAGCAAGTCGTGCTCCCGACTTTTATTAGTGCGTAACAAAGGGTAGACAAAAGCCCATTGTATCGGTTGATGGGCCTTTATGACCCAGGTCGTAAAGGCCCTTCTCCCCCGCTGAGATCAACCGAAGTGGGAGTGACGCTTAAGAAAAGGAAAAGAGGAGAAATGAGACTCGAGTAAAGGAAAAGCAGAGAAATAAGTCGATGAGGAAAATTTCAATTTTTTTTCATTGTGTGCATTAAAAAATAATCAGATGCGCGATAAGTTTTACCCTTCCGGAGGATAAATTCTACCCGTAAAACGTCATCAGTCTATCTACCTCTCTCTCTAATACAATATGTGCAAGACAGAGGCAGAAGACGCCATTATAACGCAATTTATCCCAACGGCCGGGAGGCCCCTATTTTTTACAATTTTATTATTCATGACAAATAGCTTAGCCAACTAGTTGAAATTTTACTGGCGTCAATTAATAGAAAAGCCTTTCAAGTATTTTCTGCGAAAATGTCAAATGATTTGGCGGAAATTTTCTCGATAAACGAGACTATTGAATCGGTGCGAGAAAATATTTTCTTTTACATCGAATTAATTCGTACCGGTTGGAAATTTATTCATTTTATTTCTCCAAATTGAACTCAGATTTCAAAGCAATATGATTCAGAATTAAAAGGAATTCTCACATCAGCTTATTCAGAAAATTGTTCAGTTTTTGATTTTTCATTTATTTTTTATTAATTGCGACCGGCATTTTTCTCAATTTCACCTTTGCCAGACGCTTCATGGGACACTCCCCACCTTAGTACCTATGAAGCCCCCACTATGCTAGTACTAAGACCCTCATTGTTGAAATGGTTGTGAACTTTATTGGATTTCTAATTCGAGTTTATGGGGGCTTCACAGGTTGGCTCACTTTGCCCATGGCGCACTTGCCCATTGGCTCACTTTGCCCATGCCTGCTCTATATCAGGCATGGGCAAAGTGAGCCAATGACTATAAAAGAATGGGTCCCATTGTATTGTGCAGGTATTGGGAGGGGCGAGACCAGGATACTTGGGTCACAGTGGAGATATCGTTACGTCAGTCAACATGCAATAATTTGAATTTTTGAACGAAAAATATGAATATATTTCTTGCAATATTTTGTATTGTTTAAAAATATCAATTAATCATTTTTTTCTATATCAAATTCCGCATAAAATTCCGTTGAATAAATTACGCGGATTTGAATATTTCGGCAGCAAATGAATTGAAAAACAGTGGTGAAAATTTTTTTTAGTTTTTGTTAATATTGTTTGAATATTTCCTAAGCAGTATTTTAAAAATTTGAAAGATTTCTCACCTAGAAATAGCAAAAGGAAACAAGAAATTCGAAATCCATGATTTCATGTCTTGTTGACTTTTGTCCATTGTATCGCTCTCATTCTTAAACATTTCAAAACTCATCCATTTCCAGTTAACCACGAAAATGAATAATTACTGCAGAAAAACATAAAAATAATTAACTGCAGAAAGTGATTGTGCAAAGGTAATTCAAAAAGGTTCACATATTAACAAATGTGTGATCTGGCCAAGAGTTGGTAAAACTTATAAAATAAACCTTACATTCAGAATTTATTGGTTGAATTTTAAAAAACTGACAACTCATATTTTTTTCAATTTCTAATAGAATAATTATTCACTATTAAGGTAACTAAGAAATAACCACTTTCTAGCACCATGATGTTTGAACAATTACCCCCGATGCAACTAAGAATTTTTCGGCGGTAAGGTTTTTTAAATTTGAAAAGAAAGTGCGCGGAGCTCTCCCTGTTTAACTGCGTCCCACTTCTCTCGCCGCTGCTCCTCTCACGCTGCCTACGCCGGGCTTCACGTACTTGGAACATTGTATCTCTAATAATGAGTCTAATAAGGCGTTCTAGTCCGGGCTCCCAAAGGTCCGACTTTGCCCATGCCTGATATACAGATTAGCATCGGCCCTTGTCCGATGCTTGCGGGACATAGCCAACGAACGAAATGGAATGGAATGGACTATAAAGATCAGCGGTCACCCCCCTGAGCCAGGACGATCCACCGCTCTCTTTATTACAATACGTGCAAGCGAGGCAAAAGAGCGAACACCCTCTCCCCCATAATCCCTCCTATACGAAATCCGTACAACACTATCTATCCCAGCACCCGGGGGACTTCAATTTTTACTATTATAAGTAATTTGGTTCATTCACGGGTAATTTGATATCGCCTTGCGTGAGAGAAATAATCCCGTAATTTTTTGGACTAATTTCAATACTCCAATATTATCCGTAGCCAAGATTTCTAAATATGTTAGTTTTATTTCCCAATATAAAAAATCCAAAAATCGAGATATCTCGAATTCAGAACTCATTTGATCTTCAATCGTGGTTTTTTCTGAGTGTAGGACGCTATAGCGAATATTGGGTCTCTTATAACAAATATATCAGTTAACAAATTAAGATCTTACCTGCGCTATGTGATAGAAGTACGTTTCAAGTATATTCAGTGGAAATACCTAATTGTTTGGGGAAGATTTTCTTCATAAACGAGATGACAGACTCGGTGCGAGATAATATTTTGACGTACAACTTTTATTGATTGGAACAATTATGAAAAAAAACGTTGAAAAACATTTTATTTTTTTTCGAAAAGTCAGTATGTGCCTAGGAATTTGAACAAATAATCGTTTACTGGGGATAGAAATGTATGTACCAATAATACTTCTACAGCCGCGTGTTGCGCGATCAAGATGTTTGAGGTAAAGTTTGTATTTTTTACCCTTCTGAAACATTAGCTTTTATACGGATATATAGAAAATAATTTTCAATTCAGTTAATTGGATCATTTTTATCCTTCAACAATGCCAGTATTTATCGAGTAAACAATACATATTATAGTGACATATGCTCTAAAATTTATTCTTTCAAAGAATAGTTATCGGATCACAAAAAAATCCGTGCAGACTTATCATTCTGTCAGGATAATTTTTAGGTAGATTTCAGGATAATTTTTTTTTTAATTGCTCTCCGTGGAACATCTTTTGGATGATCTCCTACAAGATTCGTGTGAATTTGGAACACCGATTGACTACACTAGTAAATGTGCTCGAAGCAATTTACAGTAATCAACCATTTACAGTCGGACTGCAAAATTGTGGACTGACTTCGAATGTGACTTCAAAATGTGGAAATAGTATATTATGCAACACGTGCGTAATATATTTTTTTACTCGTGGGAGGTTTGTAACACGAGCCGAAGGCGAGTTTTACAATCCCACGAGTCGAAAAATATATTACGCACGCGTTTCATACAAAATTTTATGTCATTGCGCCCGGAATCCGCGATTTAACCGAGCGAAGCGAGGTTAGAATCGCCTGATTACGGGCACCGATGGCATAAATATATTTTGGTATGGAATACTGACGGCGCTAATTATTTTATCGTCGGTGTGAAATGATTTTGGTAGTGTTTGTTGATCCAAGTTGAGTCCGGCCACCAGCACTAATTCAGGCCGACAAGTCCCCGAGTAGAAATTTTGGTTAGGTTCTAGTCAGGACTTACAGGTCAAGTCAGACTTACTAATTGATTCGGAAGGGACATAGTAACTGGATAAGTAACTGTATTAAATCCTGATCAGACATGTAATGTAAATGTAAATCAAGACTTGATCAAATTTTTTTGATCCGGCCTAATGGTTCCGGACTTGACCATAAGCTAAATATATCTAAATCGGATGACAGAAATATCGAAACCAATAATGAATAATGAATATTAACAATCACTCACTTAAAGCAGAAGATAATAATGTTTTTATTACATATGACCGCTCTTCTGGAACCCGACCGTAATTATCGTTGAAAACATCCTAATATTTTTGATGATGCTGGAGATCGGGTCGGAGAACCTACGATTACTAACCTACGCCCTCACCACTAGACTACAGCACTATTGTTGAGTAAATACGCCTTACATGCACAATCTGCAAGGGGGAACTTGATGACTTCCAACTTATTTGTGAGCTAGCTGCTAGATCACAAATAAGTTCGAAGTCATCAAGTTCCACCTTAACCTAATATTCTAGCAGATTTGCATGTACACTCTGAGCCAGAAAACTAATTCAGTTTAAATTGCATTTTATTACTAAAGCATAATTATAATAATCATAGCACTTCTTAATGGAGATAAATTGGATGATTTTTTTTTCCCTTACAACATAACGCGCTTTGATATACGTCACTCTAAACATTTCCCTTGTTTCCTGTGCGTTTAAATAGCGATGTTTAATCAATAGATTATTTTGCTTGAAAAAAAAGAATTCTCAAAAAGGGGTAATCAAATATACATCTGGTGAATCAGATTTGAACTTCATTCATCATTCTTTTTTATCGAGCGATTTACCTGAAAATCAAGTGAATTCAACCTACCAGATCAGAACTTGATTAGATTCTGATCCTATCTTACCTGATCAGGCGAATTGGACCCAAACTGGACCAACCATATAAAATCGTACAGTATCGGATCGTTGTCGCATAAGTTAGATTGATCGGTTGATGACATTTCACGTTTGGATAGTTAGGGAATCGCGGTGCGAACATTTCGTTCTTGGAATTAAAGGCCGTTAGACATCAGATCCATTGCATTCTTTCCTGATGCACTGCAGAAGGCTCAAGTTATTTTCTATCGTTGGCAGGTTTTGGAATAGGTATGTGTTGATCATATTTTTGGATTTTGTATTGATGTTTCAGAAGGCGTAAAGATTCAATTTTACCGCATTCCGGACGCCTTTCTTGATGTCGATTGACGCCACTAGTCATTGGCAAATTTTTAATTTGGATTCTTTCTCCCTATTCCGTAGAATTATTTTTAGATGCAGGCTATTTATTTGAACAATATATTGTTGATTTTTAGATTTTGATTTGTATTTTTGTAGCTAAATTCCGCGATTCAAATGGTTCTTTAAATCAAGGCTTCTCGTTAACCGACACAGAAAGTTTGATTTTTCTCCCGGAATGACGGGAAGAAATCAGACTAATCTTTTTGCGGATCTTCGGGATGACAACCTCCTACTCCTCCTCCTACTCCTCCTACCATTTACGAAGAAAAATCGAATTTTTTCATGTAGTAATGATGGAAAGAAAAAGTGCACCGAGCAAGGAGAATAGGACATTTAAACCTGCATGTTTACCCTCGAGTTCGCCTCAGGTCGGTCAATCACATGCGGGTTAGAATGCCCTGTTTTCCTCCTGTGGCGTAGAACAGGCTGGGCAACCTTCAGGTAGCTCGGAGCAGAGTCATAAACTCTCGTTAGGAATCCAATAAAGTTTTATAGCCATCCTAATTATAAGGATCCTAGTACGACCATAGTGGGAACAGTAGAGAGACGCCTCACAGTCACCGTATTCAGGAGCGTCTCATGACGCCTCTGTCAAATGATAAAATAGGGAAAATGGCCGCCACGATTAATATGCAAAGAAATTGAAAAATCTACACATGGACAAAAACTTTTCTGAATATGAAAATGACTATTACTCATTAAAATAAAAATGAAATTACTCTTAAAGTTCAGCTTCCCGAATTGTTGACATCTTTTAACTTGCTTTTTACATTTTTGGTCCAATAACGACCTGACCGAAAAATATGTCAAAGAAAAAATACCGAACGTTGCAGTTTCTACCGGCTGATGTCGATTCTGAATATAAAAAATAAACATTTTTGAAAATAATATTTTTTAAAAAACTTTCTTCCATTAAGATTTTTACTTCAATCAATTTCAGTTCTTGAATAAATAATTGCGGGACCACTGGAACATAACATTGTGGAATTTGTTCCTTGCCTCGGAAGTCGAACAGCCAGTTTTTAAATTTTATTTGTAACGTGCTTTCAACATAAATAAACATGTCATGGTGAAGAAAATTTCACATTTTCTATTTTTGACTGATTTTCCCGCTTTTCCTTTTCTTCCGCGCTATTTCTCCTCTTTTTCTTTTCTTAAGTGCTATCCCTACTTCGGTTAATCTTAGTCGAGGAGAAGGGCATTTACGGTCTGGGTCATAAGGGCCCATCACCCGACACAATGGGCTCTCGTCTACCCTTTGTTATGTACTAATAGACGACTTGCAGAGCAGAGCAGGGGTTCCCCATCCCTGGCGTAGAATGTATTATTCCATCGTTGGGAGCCGCTTTTCATCCTATGGCGGAAAGTATTCACCTTCCTCCCGCTCTTTAGACAGCAAAACACGAAGTTTCGTTGACACGCACGTTGAAAAATAGCATGTGCACCTCCGGCGCGAAAAACATGACTTTCTACCGTTGATGCACAATATACTATTACTTAATATGCAATTTTTGTTTATTATACTAATTATACAATCCTTTGTATAAATCATTTTTGACAAGGGATTGTCTCGCTAACTTGCTAAATAAATTCGTAGTACTTCCCATGATCGTATGTGAAAAAAAGTCAGAGCTACATACAACTGCCCATGGTATTTCATGTATTTTATGTTGTACTTTTTGCTTGCGTTTATCCCCAAAAAATTAATAATATAAAACTATGTAGTATATGTATATTATAAATATAAACAATAATAACAAATGTGGAAAAGTTGAATAATTATATAGACATATAGTATATATATATGAAGACATAGTACTCTACAAAACTATGTACCATTTAGGCATATGGACAGTTCGTTGAGATAAATATGCAATCAATCGCAGCACATGTGTTATTTATCGAAGTATTTCTATTTCTCGGGTCTTAGCGGATTTAAGTATAGCACTTTGAAATATTCGTCAAGAAATATCGAGTTTTAGTCAAACCTCGCTATTAGGAGATAATATCCTAAATAGTTATTTACAACAGTGCTAACACTGGTGAATAGCCCCAAATACTGGGCTCTGCCTCATATCGGAGAAAAAGAAGTACTGAATGATAATCACCTAAATTTTAGATTATTCAATAATTACCTGAAAAAATTTATGATGATAAAGTTCGATACCATCTTTAAACCAAGTAATTTCTGGTCTTGGAAATCCCTGAGCCATACAGAAGAAGGTTATCTTCCTTCCTAGCATGTAATCCAATTCAAAGTGTGAAGCTTTAATAATTCTGGCTCCCTTTAGTACAAATATCTCAAATCAGTTATATAGTCATTGAATCAACAATTGATTCAATTCGTCCCGTGAGGCATTTTTTCATTCATTCATCTTTATTTTGTTGAAAACAGGTGGGAATTCACCATTGGTCCAAGCTTGAATTTTCTTCGGTTAGTCATTGGTTTGCAAGGCTGGTCCAAGTCCGGATATTTAGCTCGATTCAAGCACGGATGCCAAGCTAAAACTAAACTGGTCCAGGCCTACGCCAAACTTTGACCAACCGCAATCCAAGCTTGAACATTCACGCCGACCCTACTCCATGATCCAAGTATTATAAAAAAATGGAGCGTACTGGCCAAGAATCCGAAAACCGAGTGTTGGTAAACAGATGCCGATCAATATATTAGCCACATCTGGACGCTTGGAAATGCTTATTTACTGCTTATTTTTACTGAAACTTTCCGAATTACTTTCAGCGTGATATTAAAATTTATCTACTCAGTTGTGACATCATTTATGGAATTGAAATTGCCCCCGTTCTTCCTTTTTAATTTATTATTATTCCCATTTCATCGTTGGAGAAACAATTATGAAATGAATTTCCATGTAGGATAAAAAGTGAAACATGTAGGGGTTCAATTAATAAACACGACTAAATAAACAAAAATTATATCTCTCAACTGAGCTACTAGAAAACTCGTTAAGAATTCAATAGATAGTTTTTCAACCTAACCACAGTTCGAAAAACCCAACATAAATTTTCAAAGGGTACGGGTAACGATTGAATCATTTGTTATTGGATGTCTCATATCAATTTCACTTTTGAAATATAAAAATAGAGAATTATACTTAAAACTCACATCTTTGTTTTCATAATATCCCGTACTCGCTGAATTACGATTAGGTATCAAAATCGGCATTCTTCCGGTATAAACTCGGCTTCTTCCCCGAACACCTCGACTTCTGCCACCTCCACCGCTCTTGGCACTCTCTGATATAGGATATAAGATCCCAATGATTATCAATGAAGAAAGCAGGAGTTTCATCTGTACCATCGATATGAAATTAAAGAAGAAATTAACAATTAACGACTCAATAACTCACTTACTGAAATTTTATTCTTTCATGTAGATATATATATCTACATATAGATATATATCTACTATATATGATGTATATATATATACCGTTTGTAAAAGTAAGTTTCTTATACCACTATTCTAGAATCTTGAATGTAAGTACTCAAGTGTTATGTTTTCAATTTTTTTATTCTGTCGCTATTACGATGAAGCCTAAAATATGAATGTGCCACGCACGATGAACGCGCAGTTCTGGAGTATCAGATTTATGAATCTCAATTGAATAATTACACAGAACCCATTTGTAGCTTTGGTTCTGAACCAATCACGACACCCTTCCCTAGTCTTCATAAAGTGACAACATTGTTGCGCGTTTTTTGACCTTCGCAAACAGCTGCTTCTTCCCCACTTTGTTGCATCGTCTCAACAATAATCTTTCAGTTACAAATTATTTCACATAGTTTATTTTCAATGGCTTCATTGCCTTTGATATCAAAATGATGGTGCATGCCTGCTACCACTCCAATGGTCGCACTCAACGTGTTGAGGGATTTTCACTCGAAAGATATCGCATTTAATCAGCAATATTAATATGGGAATTCATGAGGCAAGACGAAAAAACTGCGATCAATTAACTTCCAATTATAATTGACAAAGTATTGCACTACTGCAATTTGTAGGGTGAATATGGTGGCCTAAATTCCTAGTTAACTTTTCTGACTTCATATTCGAATTGTTGAGTTATAATTTTTACTATTTTTTAGAAATATTAAGTGAAGCGAAGCTCTAAATTTAACTCAGATAACGTGATAGTAAATAGTAAAAAGTTAATTAAATTTTTTTGCCTTTTTGCTGCCGAATGGAAGCCTTGCAATCGGGCATAGTTAAGTTTCCAATTTTTTGTGTTGAGTAAATATAGCCAAAAAAAGTCCAAATATGCGATTTTTAGATGATGTCTGTATGTATGTATGCATGTATGTATGTATGTATATATGTTTGTCCATTGGTGGTTTTGAGGTCGGAAAACATAACCTATACGCAATATACTGTAAACCTCTTATTTGACCTATATATACTGTAAAAAATTACTATCCGCGGATTTTTCACCTTTTTTTGGCACTTTTAATCGAATTTTCTACTAAAAGTCCGGTTTGAGGTCAAGTAAATATTGTTTGTTATAAGGACTGCTATGTATATCCATTAAACGACTTCTATCGGGACATTATATAGAATCGTAGATTGATGCAACGATAACTTTGAGGAACTTATGCACTCGCCCATCGAATGATTAATACGAGGTCATAATTTCTAATGTCTATTTATCATTTATCATTTGTATACTTTGAGGATAAGGAAGGTGATTGAGGAGGTCGAAGGATATGGATTATCATTGTGATGTCTCAATTCATAAGAGCATGAAGTACCATAATGGTGCACGGTAAAATGCTTAGAGATGCAAAAGGTTAAAAACGTCTGTCTCTTCTTTCCGTGCCCGGTCTTTCACTCATGATTGTGCAGTAGTACTAGAACTGCAATAACACCTTGATGTATATATATTTATTGATTCCGTCATTCTTAACTTTTTCAATTATGGTCTCCAACTGTGACGGTGCATCGGGGATTCGAAGGAAAGAAATAGACATGCGGGATTCAAATTCTATTAAAAATATTCTGTCATATCTGGCAATCAGTGAAAGATTTCACTAATGGCTGATCCTATTTTTGTATAGTTGCAACAATTCATTATGAGTGCCGGTCCCCGTATTCACCGATTCATGGAAGTCTCCATAAGGAACATTTGGTGCAGGTCTTTGTAACATACGTTACGTAAATGGTCATAACAACCCTTGTATAGATGTATTTTGTACTAATCCAGGTAAATAGCTAATCGTGTTTTTCTCATCCAAAGAACGATGAGGTTCAGTTCAAACGTGTACTTATTTTATTCCGTAATAATTTTTCCATCACCTGGGGGTACTTTCCCTAATTTATACCTACGATTCAGAATTGAATCAATACGTTCAACTTAGCCGAGAGATACAGCGTTGGGATAGTTTTAAGCATTTAAATGTCGCAGGTTGTAGAGTAGAGGAGAGGAATCATTTCAACTCATTTGAATAATTCTATTGGACAAGACAACCGATGGCACATTAAAAAAGTGATCGAAAACTCTCTATCTTAATGGTTGCAGATTCTCGTTACCAACGTTCCATGAAAATTCCAAAATACACATTCGGTGAAAATAATGTTCTCGTAATATACGTATTGTAAACGGTCGGTTCCCTCAATAACTCTTCTACAAACACATTCTATACTAATTCAGAAAAATGATTAGTTGTGATTTTTAAATCGAGGACAATAAGAGATATTACAAACGTTTACTCGTCAGTTTACACCTCGGCGTACTCTTACTAATTTATACCTTTGATTCAGAATCAAACCAATCCAAATAACTTGACCGAGATGGGCAGAGGTGGGATAGTTTTAAATATTAAAAAGTTGAAAATTGGAGAATACAGTAAAGGAATAATTTTAACTAATTTTTATAATACTATTGATCTAGATAATAATTGCGGAATAATCAAGGGCTCGCCAATTCTCAATTTCAATCATTGAGTGGAGGTCCCCGTATCCACCGGTTCATGAATGTCTCCATAAAGATACATTCGGTGAAGATAATGTCCTACGAGGACATATACGTATCGGAAAGAGCCTGCCCTCTTTTACATACACGTTCTGTACGAATCTAAGAAAATAATTAATTGTGTTTTTTTTTATCGAAAACGATGAAGAACATTACCCTCGTTTTCCTCCTCCATTCGATAATAATTTCTTCACCGCCCAGGGGTAGACCGGCTAATTTTTACCGTCGATTATGAATTAAAGCAGTATGTTCAACTCAGCGAAGGGATACAGCCTTGGGATAGTTTTAATTATTTAAACGAGCAAAATTAAACAGTAAAGGAAAGAAATCATTGCAACCGATTTTAATCATTCTATAGAACTAGGCACTTGATTGCAGACTAGGGAAGGGCTGATGAATTTTCTGTTTGAATATTTGTGCAATTGCAATGATGCATTGTGAATGCAGGTCGCCGTGTTCACCGTTTCATGAAAGTCTTCATAGTGACGTTTGATGGATATAATGTCCTCGTAATATACATATGGTAAATAGTCTCTTCCCTGAACAACCCTTTTACAGGCACATTCTATACTAATCCAAGCTAATAATTCATTTTGTATTTCAAATCGAGGACGATGATGGAGATTAAACATTTGCTCTTTTCATTCATTATAATTTCGTCACCACCCAGCGATCTCACTAATCTATATCTTCGATTCAGAATCAAACTAAGATTTTCAACTTAGCCGAGAGATACAGCGTTGAGATAGTTTTGAGTCTTTAACTGTGGAAAATTGAAGAGTTAAAGAAATAAATCATTACAAGTGTTTTTAAAAATTCCATTCAACTAGGCCCCTAATTGCAGATTAATGAAAAGCTCGGCAATTTTCCATCCTAATCTTTGCGGAGTTGCAACAATCCATTGTGAGTGCATGTACCCGTATTCACCGTTTCATTGAAGTCTCCATTAGTGATGTCTGATTGATATAATGTCTTCGTAGCATACATTTGGTAAATACGCGATCCTATTAACAACCCCTCTATAAACAAATTTATAAAAACTCATTTTCTATCAAATCATAACATGTTTCAATTTTTTTAATATCGTAATTGTAAAAACGGAATGAAAGTATGAACATCTGCAATGATTATTCATTGAGGAATCAATGTCTTCCAAATGCATAAAACAACTCATCTAGAGGAGAATGTAAGTTGATGCGTGTTAGGAGGACATTCTCCTGCGTTATTGTCTGAATGAATATTCATCATTAACAATCTTTAATGGTCGGTGAGCAGAATTGTTCCCGTAGAGGTGTAGAAAAAATTAGGACAGGAAAAAGAAAAGTCCGGTGGATACTGAAGAATCAACCTTCAATTTGTTTTGTTTTTATTGAAGACTCTACAAAAATATTACTTCTGAAAATAAATTCTAAATTACTTTAAAGTATTTTGGCATGTAGCTTTATAAATATCTACCTATACCGACGAAGAATACCGATTACATCGGAAATGATCAATTATGTTTTTATACCAGTATGGAGAAAAAGACAAAGAAAATTATAGCAAAAGATTAAATCTTTTTTGTTTTGTCTGAATTTGAATAATTGTTTCTTTAAGGCCCGGATGGAGGGAATTTTTTCTCGACAGGCGATTTTACGCCCTCCTAATTCGCGGTCAAGACCCGAAACTTGATCTCAAGCGATGCGTTGTCGGTAACTACGGCAATCGCTGGAAACCAGGGAAACATTGGACAGTGGGACTTTCGAGGGCGCCGGAAAATTTTTTCATTCGCTATGCCACTAAGTGGCATGAGAGATTTATATCTCAACAGAGTGGAGAGGGTGGTGAGGGGGCGGGGGGCCGGGGGTGTAACCAAATGTGGAATCCACTTTTTTCGACCATCACTAAACCTCTTTTGAGATGATCGATGGGATAAAAAAAAAAGTCTCTACAGGGGTAATTAAATCGACTCAGGGGGTGATTCTGAGTCGATCTGTACCTATAAATTTCGACTTTTTTTTTCACCCTCACTAACCCTCCCTCAAAATGACCGATGGGATGAAAAAAAAGTATTTTAAAGTGTGGGTAAATCGACTCAGGGGGTGATTCTGAGACGATCTGTACCTATAAATTTCGACATTTTTTTTTCACCCTCACTAACCCTCCCTCAAAATGACCGATGGGATAAAAAAAATGTCTCCACAGGGGTAGGTAAATCGACTCAGGGGATCATTCTGAGTCGATCTGTACCTATAAATTTCGACCTTTTTTTTCACCCTCACTAACCCTCTCTCAAAATGACCGATGGGATGAAAAAAAAATTCTTTACAAGGGTGGGTAAATTGACTCAGGGGGTGATTTTGAGTCGATCTGTACCTATAACTTTTGACCTTTTTTTTCCACCACCACTATTACATTTCCAAAATGGCCGATGGGATAAAAAAAAAGTCTTTACAGAGATGGGTAAATCGACTCAGAGGGTAATTCTGAGTCGATCTGTACCTATAAATTTTAACCTTTGTTTTCCACCCACACTAACCCTCTTTCAAGATGGCCGACGAGGTGAAAAAGGGTCCACAGGTGTATGTAGATTGATTCACGGAATGATTAGACGGAGTTGCGGAGTCCAATCAGTGTATTGGAAAAAAATAAAAATAGAAGGGTGAACTGAGTGCATTGGAAAAAAATTAGGGGTTGAAGGTGGGAAGAGTGTGCCAGGGTGCAAAGGAGATTCATGGTGGGATGAATTCATTCGGCAAAAATGATGGCCGAGGGTGGAATGAGTTATGGGGAAAATGAGGGTTGACGGTGAGATGAGTCTGGCAGGGTAAAATAGAGGGTTGATGGTTAAATGAGTGGAAGGAAAAAAATGAAGGGTTGAAGCTGGGATGAGT
>NW_011887864.1:110330-116088 GCF_000806365.1 Fopius arisanus
ATTGAGAATCATCCCCTGCATCGATTTAGATATACTTGTAGAGACCTTTTTTTTACTCCTTCGGGCATCGTGGAAATGGGCTAGTGAGGGTGCAAAAACACCCCATTTTACCCGGAAGCATTTTTTTATTCATCTCTTGTCATTCTCACTCCAATTTTTACCCTTTCATTTCCCCTCTCCCTTCCCCCTAGAACCCCCCAGTGTCCGTCAAAGCATCCATCCCCTTTTCATCTCTTCATTTCGCCTTCAACCATGCCTACGAAAGCCATGTTCATACACATACCCCTTTCTCAATCCCAGTTTCACCCTTGTACCCGGGCTCTACCCTCACGTATCTATTTAACCCCTAAATTAACAATTTTCCCTCCCAATCCCATTTATTAATATCTTCAAATTATCCCCCAAAAGTGCCCCTCCTTCGTACGCTCCTGATCATTTCTGCCGTGAAACTCATTTTTGCCTCTCCGAGATTGAGAGGCCCCACTATCGCCATCTGCCGAATTTTAGTTTCCCTAAAATTGACAGCTGATCGCTTCGTACTCGCGGACAAAAATTACGGGCGTTCAGTGCATCGAATCTTTCCGGGAAAAATCACGAAAAATCCTCTAATTATGTTCACGGGCCGGTAATTGGTTTTCGCGAGTGTAAAGTGGATGTGTAATATGTGGTGACTGTTTCTTTGTCGGAGGAATTGGGCCGCCATATTTTTGCCCAAACGGTCATTGGGGAATTCGCCTTGGTGAAATCTAGGGGGATTCTTGCAACGTAATTATACGTTCATTCCTCAATTTCTCACCCCTGAGACCTAATTACCGGCCCGGCAAAAAAAATTATCTATTTATTGACCCCTAGATCAAATTTTTTGAGGGTCTACAGGGGCTGGTATTTATGTCCGCGTAAAACACGTTTTTTATGAGGAATTGTCTAGGGACTTGTCGGGTGAAAATCCCTCCAACCGGGCCTTAAGACGAATTTCGTTTGGAACCATAAAAATAGGGGGACAAAACATCAAACAACGCTATGTAAGAACCAAAATATTTGAAAAAAAATGTAGAATATTTAAAGTGGAAGTAAGAAATAAGAAATACGTGGAGTGCGGACAGATCCGTCAATCGCATGAGTAGTGATTCTTAACCCATGGAATTCTTCTTTTTTTGTGTGTAACCACGACCTCAACTGAGGCACTGTACGTTTCTTCAAATAGGGACTCGAATCAATAAGATTTTGCATTTCCAGTCCGGATGGAAATCTTCCTGCAGCCAACTATTTCTTAAACGTGAATAGAACGGTATCACGTTCTTTCTCGCTTCATCGTCTTGGTGTCGGTGGATTGAGGCTGGAGTGCACAAAAGATTGATTGGATATACGAACAAAACTTTTGCTGGAAGTACTAGATTCGTCGTTGAAATCAGCACGTGAAGAACTGAGCCTAGATGTCCTTGGAACACTGACACCGCCGTCTGAATCGTCAGATTCACCAAACCGTTGAGGAGTTTTGAGGATCTTGAGATCTTCACTATGTATGTTTCCAACACGGGTTGGCGATAGATGTTCTTATGTATATTTTCATGCTGGCCCATGAAATTAGCAAGGTCTGTTATCTGGTTGGCTGACAGATTGAGGTTGATGCATCTCGTGACAATATGTTTTCTCAGTTGAGTACCACGTAAGGCGTCAGGCATTTCGGCTCCACATTATGCCGAATACTCCCCCATGAGTTCACAGGCTCCATGATACCGTAGATAATGTTTGTCCCTCGATGGTAGGCCAAATAGATATCAATTTTCTGGAGGGACACCTGCTTGCTCTCGATACATAATTATAAGATTTAAGCACTCCAATACCCCATCGTCTACAAGAACAGGGACACCTCGACCAAGCTTTCCTCGAATTTCAAACCTGACATATTTCTCGGCTAGTTTTTTACCTTCTTCACTCAAAGCATTATAAATTTCTTTATTAGCTGAATAATGAAGGCATCGATAGCTGCGAAAGTCTTCCAAGAACAGTCGTTCGATTTCCCCTGGTCGACGGCGATTAAATATTTGGAGGGATAACAACGTCATTTTACCCAGTTCACTCCAAGCCTCGAATGAAAATTCTTTTTCAAGCTGGGAAAACTATTTGCATCGTTAATTTTTTATCAAATCATGTAATTTTTTAATATCTTCAGTGCTTGGTAAGACGATTTCTTTTCTACGAGTAGCTTGTGTCTGTGTCTTAATATAAATCAATAATATCAATAATATCAAAATATAACCGTCAAGTAAAGCAGTTGTGCCGCTTACATTTATTCTGAGCTCTTGCCACAACGCGTATTCTAATCCACGATTCACACTCATTTTCCTCAGCCTAATAAAACACCATATCCTTTCTATAACAGGGGGAATATTCCACCAGATAGTATTGAATCAAGGTCAATCATTGAAAGTGTACCGAAAAGATACCGAAAGAACGCTGCAGCGCTCTTACGTAAACTACAAGCCATGCCAAAGGAGGTTATATCTTGGGACGGAGAAGGAGTGGTAAGCATCAACGGGGCACTTATCAACAATTCAACAATAGTAGATCTTATTAACGAGGCAATGCGGTCACGAAAGAAGAAAATGGCTGTTGGGAGAAAGTTATTTGGTAGGGTACTAATAGCGTATAATGTTCCTCGGGAGTTCATTGGTTACGAAGAGTTGTTACGGTCAACTATCAATATCGAGTCGTCGACGCCTCGAGGTAACGGTCAGCGAAATCAACAGTTTATAAACCCTATACAGGAAGAATTCCGTGACGAATCGTACAACAACATCAGTAGTACTCAAGGCGATGGGTTCCTGAAAATACGATGGGTAAAACTGCGAAAGTGAACCACTTTGTAGACATTTATGACAACCCTAATCACCCCGCTGCATTTGCGGGGGCCCATAATCTACAAAACATTCGCAAACATAACGATGTCAGGAATTAGTTGGAGCAACAGGATGCGTACAATATGCATAAAATGGTACGTCACCGTTATAATAGGCGTTTATATAACGTATCTGAAGTTGATGCTGTTTGGGAGGCTGATTTAGTTGATTTTCGTGCAATATCCACATACAATGACGGGTTCTTCTATATGCTAGTAGTCATCGATGTTCTCAGTAAATATGCTTGGGCACAGCCTTTCACAAACAAGAGTACAAAGGTAGTAACCCAGGCATTCAGACGGATACTTATGAACAATGAACAGCCACGTACCCCGAGACTTCTTCAAACAGATCGCGGTAAAGAATTTGTAAATTCGGAATTTCAACAACTTCTAAACAAGTATGGTATTCAATATCGTGTAACACGAAATCCTGATATAAAAGCAGCCATCGTTGAACGGTTTAACAGAACACTGAAGGAAAGATTATGGAGATATTTCACATATTCCCGTACCAAACGCTACGTCGATGTTCTTCAGCAAATCGTGAACGCCTACAATCATACAAGACATTCCGTGACTCGTTTCCGTCCGTGTGAAGTTAATTGTAAAAATTCCCTGTTAGCAGCAGAAAATCTCTCCAAAAGGCACAGTACTAACTGTAAGTCTAGTGAGACTAGACACAGACACAAGAACGGTGACCTGGTGCGGATCAGTGCAGCAAAAGCAGCATTCACGAAAGGATACGGGTCGGGGTGCAGTGAAGAAGTTTTTCTGCCTAGATTGTACGATTGTACTGCCTAGCAACAGCAGTATGCAGTATTACCCCGATAATAAAACTACCAGTTTCATCACATATTTACCGGAGGTTGTCAATTTACCTGATGGAGTGTGGCTCTCTCCGAAATTCATATACCTATGACTTTTTTGCATATACCTACAAGTAACAACAATCACTTATCACTGGAGAGCAGAAATTATCTAACCCAAGACGAACGACAAATTGTCAAGTTGAATACCAACGATCTTCTACAGGACGTGAGGGGTGGAGAGGGGAATCTTCAACATGGCGTATACAATAGTATTACAGATTTGCTGGATAGTATGAACGACATGCCATTCATGAAAGACCATATCAAATTCATTATTAATTGCGGGGGTTACGTCTCTGTAGAACGAACCTGCGGTACTTCTTGTGCACATACTTCTCATATTCTGCACTTAGCACCTTTAGTGAAAAAACTTCTCGGTTTTGGATCTGAAGACAAAAGTGTGGTATTATGTGACCAAACACGTACGTACGACGGTCAGACGCCAGCTTCATTATCACGAGGTCTTCCTCAAAGTATGTACATATACTCGGATATATGCAAAACCTATATAACCGGTGATGTACACTCACCATTAATGCGTACTGTACCATTGGACATTGATAATTATAAATACGACGGTATGAAACTCAAAGTATTTTCGCCAGCTCTTTATATACCGTTACTATGTATCGAAATGGCAGAGGATGGTACTAACAGCTTCGGGCTACCTCCCATCGTGCCCCAGCACGCTGCAAGACACCGACAGAACGGTAAATTCTTCAAGTGCAGCATCCAGTAGCTCCAGCATCACGAGTGAAGCGTATGTGGACAATACTGTATACTTTTGCTGCATTGTATGTCGATGTTTGCTACTCCTGAGAAGTTCTATTCATTATTCACTGATCGATTCATATCTAATGATCGTCTAGTGCGTAAATATCACAATGCGTTTATGAAGAAAAAACGTGCTAGTATTCCCGAGGGAAAGTTGTTTAGTGGTCGCGGTTATAATTGTACTTCGTGGAATCAAAACTGTAAGTAGTCTATAAGAAAAAAATATGTAATTCGTGGGTCATTATTTTTGGGAAAAATATATACCATTAATATGTGAAATTCTGTGTTTTATTTCACAGTATGATAGGCACTATGGCGCACCCACAACATTCACAGTTACTCCCACCCCACCACTCACTCGTGTTGGTGTCGTGCTACTCTGACCAGTGCAATGGTGGGTTTGAGTAACACTGGGTGGGGGGCGCCGTAGTGCAGAGGTGGGCAACCTCAGCTCTCGGAGCTACTTCAGCTCCGGACCTCAATTAGGCTAAATTGTCTCATGTCATAAAATTTATGGCTGCGCCCCCCTTCGGGCCCGTGATGCCCTGCGTGTAGGCAAGAGTAGAGGGGATATTCGGCATAAACTTGGTGGTGGGAAAAGTAAAATAAGAAAATTTCCGATTTTTCCCATGGAAACTTCCTTTTAATTACCCAAATTTTTGTTCTGATTTTTTTGATTAGCTAATACGTTTGTGCACTAATGCATTGCACAAAAAAACTTCCATATATTGCTTGAAGAGGAAATATTGGTCAGAAAACTATTAATAATTATTATTATGTTGTTGATCATAATAAATTTCCGAATTTCCCTTCTTTATTTTTCACTCTCAACGCCAAATTAAAATGCCGGAACATTACCCTAAGAAAAATATTATCAGTGTCTTCCAATCCTTGGAAATATTTTTTATTTTTACATTTTTTCCTTTTCCTATTACCATTGTTACCATGGTTTGATAGGCGCCCCTTCGTCTTAGCCTTTAGCCTTTCCTACTATCCTCTCATTAGCCTCTCCTACTATCCACTCATTATTTTTTTGCGGTAGCATGGGCCGACTTTCTGTACTGCGCCCATTTGGCGTGTACTGAGGGAAACCATGTAAAACCTCAGTAGCGCAGCCGGCCGGTACTGCGGGGATTCTGCTGTGTTCATCAGTCACACTGACTCGGTGAACACACCAGCTCTCCGCACCCGTGCCTGACGGCGGCAGTCTACA
>NW_011887864.1:117458-119140 GCF_000806365.1 Fopius arisanus
GATGGTTTTTTTCATCCCAATTTCAACCAATCAAATGCTGGCATTTTCCGTCACGTGGTACAAGTAAAATGGTTTTACTTGGGATATTTTTCGAATATTTCCTCGTTTGTTGTTAAGCAATGACAATATCCAATAAACAATTGGTACGCGTTTCAAACCCTAAAACTGTCATTAGAAAAAATCAAGTTGAAAGACTTTACCTCGACATGAGCAGATTTGGAATAGAATCCTTGGACGTTATTGATCAATAAATTGAAAAAAAATTGAAAATTGAGATTTCCTAATAAAACCGTTTTACTGTTACCATATGAAATGCCACACATTTAATTGCTTGAAATTGGAATGAAAAAAAAATCCAGCCACGCCCCCCTCGATCTTGAAAATTAATCGGATATCTCCCGAGAAGGATAAGTTTCGCTTTTTCCATTGAGCATTACCATTCATCGAAAATCTCGGGCATATTTGTCATTTATTATCGGCTATCTCAGTTCTGTGCATTGCTAGTTTCTTCTCGGAATTCTTATTTTTATATCTCTTTATTCTTATTCATTTCCTCAGCAAGGACTATCACAACCATTGCTCATAATATAATAATTAAATCGTAAAATAATTCGTGGACAAATAGTGGTATAAGACTTACACCACTATTCATCCACGAATTGTTTGCTTCATATTATTGGGTACAGTTACCGCTCCAGCTCAGGAATGGACTCATATTGCTACCTATTTCGAATAAAAAAAATTATATTTATAATGAAAATTGCTGGAAAATCAAAATTCCCGCTCGATCGCACGGTGGCCCTCTGCCGGTATCGGTCGAACCAGAGCTGAAGCAGAGAGAGATATCGAATTAGAGCAGGTAGTTTTCTTAAGTGGATGAGGCCCCTCTCCCAGCTCTGACTAACGAAGCTCGGGAGCCGCGTGAGCCTAATGAGCCCAGGTTGCCGGGCCCTGTCTTATACTACTGATATCTCAAATTTTTTGCAAAATTTAATAAAATAATTATTTGCTATTGAGGTAACCAAGACATAATCCAATTTCTAGCACCATGATGTTTGAACAATTACCCCCGAGACAACTAAGGATTTTTCACTTTGAATTGGTGAAAATTTGTTCGTATTTTTAGGTGGTATGGTTTTTTTAATTTGAAAAGAAAGCGCGCGGCGCTCTTTATGTTTAACTACTACCCACTTTGTGCAAATGGGCTTGACGCAATTGGGGTGTTGTATTTCTAATAATGAGTCTAATAGTGCGTGATAACCTCGTTTCCCGAAGGTCTGACTTTGCCCCTGCCTGATGTCACTTAGCGCCTAACGCATCTCACTAAGTTACGAAAGCGTCGATGTTCGGGAGGTGCGTACGGAGCGTGCACGTAATTCAGCGACTGTTTGAACGCTCTAATGTACATGATTTCATTACCCGAGCGGTAGTCACGAAAGGGACGGCTGTACTTGGCCAAGATTTTTTCCCATAAGATTTTCTCTTCGGCGCTCGGGGTAATTGTGGTAGAGGTGGGATGGGAAAACGAAAAAAAAACTAAAAACCCGAAACAGAATACACGTGGAACAAACTTATTTAAGGTTGTTGTCGCGTAGAATTTTTTTTCGACAGTTTTCGTTAAAAATTTTATGGTGAATAGTTTGAAAAATTAGCAACAAAATGAGCCTTTTCCGTTTGCAATT
>NW_011887864.1:119410-136811 GCF_000806365.1 Fopius arisanus
AATGCAATCAATCAAGTGAGACTATATACCGCTAAAAAATTGTGTTCTAAACTGGCCCGTTTTACAGCGGATAAACTTTTTACAGAGACTGTCGCGCGACAACAACCTTAATTGTTGGAATTTTCCGACGACACATCATTTAATTTATTTGGCAAGGCGACAGTTGTTTTCTTTATATTTTGAGTGTCTATAATCATTATTTGATTTGTATCGAGCCAATAGTCACTGTATGTCAGATTTTTTCTGGCACTCTTCGAGGGACTGCTGGAGAGTTCGGAAGTTAAGGAACATAAGACATCTGAGATTTCACCAACAAGAAATTATGGAAATTACGTTATAAATGTTGTAACTGAATTCGCAGGAATTGATGGGAAATCAATTTTTTTCTTCTGTGAGATTTCCCTTTCCAGCTTGATTCTTGGTTAAACTATTGATTTGTTGAATTGATGGATAACTCATGTAAGAGTCATTGTATTTATAATAGATGTATTAAAGAGAAACTACATGAAGCATGTGAGCCGTTATTTGTACTGAATTCTTTAAGACCCTTTTCTTCCTTTCGTATTCGTATCTGTTCCTCTTCTGTTTAACGAATATACTGAGTTTAGTTTTAATATCGTCTTTAAAATTGATATCTAATGGATTTAACTTGAAGGACTCATTTTTTGATTTGTATTAATTCTGATAATTTTTGAAACTTTTGATACTAACGTAATCTCCCAAATGCATCCACGATCAACATTTAAAAACCCAAAGAGATAGACCTGGAAAAGAATAATTTTCATAATTACTCATCCAAGATATGTATGTTTATTAGGGGTTTATGGAATGTTCCATATATCACGCATTGCTACCTTATAAACGTGACACTGCTCAACAATTTCGAAACTCGTCCAGTCTACACCATCGATGGAACGGAACCGGATATGGCATTTGCCATAACTAATCGCTATCGAGATATCTTCATGTACGTCAACAACCGCCTCGAATTCGGTCATCTAATCAATCCAGAGACTTACGACCTGAGACGTACGAATCCAGACATATATGAGATTTCCAGTAATAAATTGGATTGGCAAAAGAGATATATCCATGATAATTATAATGATAACTTCAACGTTGATCATAAACCTATTCAGGTATAGTAAAGCAGACTAACCCAATGAAACATGAAACATAACAAATCATTCTGAACATTATTTCAGCCGTGCCCAGATGTTTTTTGGTTTCCTATTGTCAATCTCCGATTCTGTCGAGAATTCATTGAAATTATGGAAACCTATGGACAATGGTCGGATGGATCCAATCAAGTAAGCAATTAATGAATTATATAAATGTGCCGTGCCACTGTAGTGAGTAATTATATTTCTGTACTTTGTCGAATGATTTCTTATCTGAGAATTGGTATTACATATTTACTCAAACTAAAAATTTGGAAAACAGTACGGATAAAAAAATCAGCTGAGTTGTTGAACTAAATTTTTTTAATTCATGTGTCGAGTCCGACCAACCGTTCGACTCGCACATCAACTTCACCTGCACTGATAGAACAGTCACATTCTATCAACTGAACGTAGTCGCTTGAGCATTCTTTTCCCGTTCGTTGATCGCCATTGGACACTCAGTTATAAATACAACAAACAGTACTTCGTACAACTGTTAGCTCAGTAAAGCCTCTTTAATTATGAGCACAAATATAGCGACAATTTTCACCCAAGTGTTATAATACCTAAGTTAAAAATAAGGGTCGAGCAGACCAGCGTGCATGAGGTCGTATTATTATTGCTATCTTTGTTTGACTCATCAGTCGAACAATTCTAAACTTATTAGTTTATCATGCCTATCACGTGCTGAAACCTTCAATAGTGGAGAAACAAAATAATACCATGCTACGGGGTTCCAGGTAGCTTAATGAAGAGCACGCTTGATTACGAATTCGAAGCACCTCAGGTCGAATCCCAATAGGAGATATTTTTTAAATGCTCATTTCCAATGCAGTTCAATTCCCAGATACGCGGTCATAATCTACGCCAAATAATTTATGGAAAAGAATAATGACATTTTTTTCTCATGTATTGTGAATTAATGGATAGTAACATTCACCAATCAGGCAAATCAACCGTGATGTAGCGTAGAAAATCAAGAGGGGGTCAATCACTGGAAAAATTGTATAGCTAGTGACTTGGCTCATGGTTTGAGCGATTTTACATAACAGGGAATAATGTTGGGGTAGGTACTGGAAAAATTAGGGTACCCACTCTCTACCTCGTGTAACTCGGGGTTGTTTGGTCTCTCAATCTTCTGTCATTTTCCGCAGTTTGGTCTTCTTACTTCTTTTCTGAATCCTTTCCATGATCCTTTAGCAGCCTCCATTTCTTCCCTCAATCCTGGGTCCTTTTTCTTCTTTTAACTCCCCTTTTCTCTCAACTACAAATTATTAGTTCCCATCTGGCAAACCGAAATACGAGTGATGGCAGTTACTAATCCTCACTTCTTCCTTTTCCTTCTTCATTTTTCCTCCTTCAGGTTGTATCAGGTAACCAGGAGGGCTTCCTTCGAGATTGATGGGAGGTTCGTTGTGAGAAACCACGGGATCCGTGAGTGTTGCTAGAATTCTTTGGGGGGAAGTTTTGTGAGAGGAGCCCCATTCGTCGCTACGAAGTCTACGAGCTGAAGAGCTCTTCAGTGAATAAAGGAGCAGGGGATATCTAGGAGAATGGCTTGCCCAGCGGCCACCACTTAAGCTAATATTATTATTATTTTTAATGCATATTTCGGGTGAAAGAGGGAGGGCGGCTTAGAATTCTACCTCATCACAGCTCTAAGCCTAGTTGAAATCATATGGACTGACCTGAAATAAAGGTATAATTTTCTCGCTAAAAAACGGTATCCAACGCTGAGCTCCAGTTCTAATTCCCGCCGAGCTTTATTGCCGACCTTAATCAGCCATGTTGATTAATGTGAATCCTTCCTTGGCTAGAAAAAAAAAACCGCATTTATTTTTCACCTGCTATTACATTGGGAACATTATTTTAAATGAAAGTGAAAGAGTAGTTGCTTTTTTTGCATTATATTTTTCCGTACTGTTTCTCACGATTTCTCATCAGAGAATTAATACTATATACTTCCCAAATTCGAAAATTCGACAATCACGGCAGAAAAATAATATCCGAACTGTTGGGCTGAATTTTTTCGCTCGGGTGGTTGGCCAATTTTCGTCTTCGGCACGAAGGCCAACTGTACACGAGTAAAAAAACCGCGGTCCCTATAGTCCGGAAATATACTATTACTAAAAACTATCAAGTTTTGAATCTTTTTGTGTTGTCAAACGTATTAATTTCAATACATTAATCGTCTATAATTGTGAGTATTATTTCATGCTCATAAAATAATTCCGATATGTACCATTTGAGGAGAAGTTTAATGGAAACAATTCATAGGATTTCAGATTGCAAGGGGGATATGAAAATGTGCCCACCCGCGATATCCATATGAACCAGGTGGACTATGAGCGACAATGGTTGTATTTTCTCAAGGAGTACGTCAGGCCGCTGCAAGAGCTCGTCTTTATCGGCTATTTTCACGATGTAAGCATTTATCTTTATAAATATCAATACGGGATTTTCGTAATTTCAGGATCCCAGACTAGCTGGCGGGTATAAAGCGGTTCCAACACGGGATATACATATGGGACATTCCATGTCAACTCAGCCACCCGGATTTTTTTTTGTCCCCGAAAAATTATTAGCCACCATCATTTTGAAGTACTATATATAGATGACAATACCCTAAAATTTTTGTCCCCTACCATCAATAATTCTCGAGTTAATCCAAATCAAACTTGAAATTTTCAAAAAATCATAACTTCTGAATGGTGTATCGGATTCAAACGAATAAGAAACGAAATTTTTTGTTTTTGAGGGTACTTTTCCAAAAAAAAAATAGTTGAGAGTCCTGGGAATCATCCAAAGTCGATTTTTTGAAGAAAAAATCTGTTTTTATTTTTTTTATTGAAGAAGGCCATTCGATATTCAATCCGAATATTTTTTTTTCAGATTGAGATATATATATGTACCTCAGATTTTTTTTTCAAAATGCGAGACAGCCTGGGTAAGCGGGAATAATTATTTTTTCTGCCAAATTTTGAGTTTTTGCAGTTTGTCCAACCAGGATATATTACTGCGGTCCTATAGGAATGATATTTTTCAACATTAGATGATTTATCATCCCCATGATCTACTAGAACTGATCATTCGTGGATAATTGAAAATATGGTGCATTAGCCAAACGAGCGCGCACGACCTTCGTATGAATAACATCGTCGTGACCAAGCAAACTGGTGACAATGAAACTATTCATTCAGTGTTGATCTACATTATGATAAAGGATATATCTCACGGTCGGCAATCAAATTTAAATTCTCCAATGTATTAATCTACATTCATACCAAAGAGCGAATGAACAAAAGAAGCTCTTCATTCTTCATCGATTCGTCATGATCATTGCCTAATCAACCTTTGAATTAGTAAGTTCATTATTACTTTCAAGATAAAGTGAAAAAATCAGTGCAGGCATCATTTACGTGCAATAAAATCGCATAATTGCGGGGTATCCATTTCAGAGATTAATTTGGATTGTTTTGCCTTTTTCCCCCATCAAGGTGAGGAGTCTTTTTTACTTTAAACCTCGTCATGATTCGACGATATTCGTGAGATTAATTCACTTGTATTTGGTAGAATGCCGCGTACCGATAGATGTTCGAATCCTATGAAAACCACTGCTAAGAAAGAAGACATTGGATTAAATTTACGTACAATTTCACCAGCAATACACGCAAAGTTCCCCTTCCTACCAAGGACTGCGCAAATTTGCAGTCGTTGTGAATACAAGGCTCGAAGCTACATCAGACCCTCATCTTGCCCTACTTCCATACACCAGCAACTAGTACCGACTACCGAGCAACTTTCACGTGCAAAATCCGTTCTTCAGTTATCGATACCTCACAGCGAAGAACACCCTTTATCTGATTTCTGCTCTGATGTCGCGAACAGTTCTTTGCGATCAGGTCGATCGTTTCGCCTTGACGACACAGATAGCTCAATTCAGGACGAATTCCAAGATGACACTTGATTCTGCAGCTCCCCTATGGATGAGGATTCGCAGAGCAACCAAAGCGACGAGGGGCAGTCTCCATTGAAAAGATATCGGTCTGAGAGAGAGTCGGAATTAGATGAAATGTTGGATGGCTTGAAGGCTAAATTCAACGATTTGCAGACATACTCCGAGCGCTTGCAAATTTTGACAGTTGCCCCGCAGTCGTGGAGTGCACGAAAGATCGCTTCCGAATTCGATACATCGAGGTATACGGCCGGAAAAGCAATACTTCTGAGAGAATTGAAAGGGATGCTTGCTTCGCCAACTGCAAAAGCTGATCGTTCACTACCAGGTGAGACTGTAGAGAAAGTCCGCAGTTTCTACATGGAGGACAGTCGGATAATGCCAGGGTTCAAAGACAAACTATCCGTTAAAATCAATGGAGAAAAGAGGGTAGAACAGAAACGTTTGATTCTAGATAATTTGACGGACCTTCATAGAGAGTATAAAACCGCGCATCCAGAGGCTGCAGTTGGTTTCAGTAAGTTTGCCGAGTTGAGACCAAAACAATGCGTACTAGCAGGGATGAGTGGCACTCACACCGTGTGTGGTTGTACGTACCATCAGAACTGTAAATTGATGTTGGATGCAATCAACATTTCAACATTAACTAGAGATTGGAAATGCCCGGTCAAAGACTACAAGGATTGCCTCAATAGATTAATGTGTGCCAATCCAACAGAAGCTTGTCACTTGGATAAATGTGCAGATTGTCCTGGGGTTGAACCACTGTCACTGGAACTAAAGAAAGTCCTGTCCAGTGCTGTAGTTCACATCGTTAAATTTCGCGTGTGGCAGGGTACGGACAAATGCACCTTACAGACACAAGAACTTCCAATGAACGAATTCATCGATTTACTTGCTGAACGATTGAACGCGTTGAAGCCTCACCATTTCATCGCTAAGAAACAGTCAGCTTTTGTGAAAGAGCGAAAGGAAAGTTTGGTTGAAAGAGAAGTGCTGGTGCACTGTGATTTCGCTGAAAATTACCCTTTTGTTGCTCAGGATGCTGCGCAATCTTTCGACTATAATAATTACCAGTGCACAGTTCACCCTGTGGTATATTATTATCGTGAGCAAAATGAAATTCAGCATAAGAGTTTGGTAGTTCTCTCTGATTGTCTTGTTCATGACACGGCTGCTTTTCATTCAATACAGAAGATTCTAGTGCAGCAGGTGAAGAAGAACTGGAATGGCGTGACGAAAATCATCTATGTCACAGACGGGGTTGCTCAACATTATAAAAATCGGTTCCAAATGGCCAATCTCTTGAATCATGAACATGATTTTGGCTTGGCAGCTGAGGCACATTATTTTGCAACTGCCCACAGTAAAGGAGCGTGTGATGGAGTAGGCGCAGTGTTCAAAAGAGAAGCCAGACGTAAAAGCCTCTAAATCACCAATGCTGACCCTATCCTCACACCAGATGCTTTGTTTCAATGGTCAAAGGATCATTTTCAAGGGATGGGAATTTTTTTCTTCGCGAAAGAAGACCACGAAACTGTCAAAGCCGAATTGAAGTCAAGATTTTATTGGGCTAAAAAAATTCCTCGTATCCGAGGGTAACATTGCTTTATTCCGGGATTGGAGAATCGTTTGCGCATCAAACGTTATTCTGTAGCAATGGATGAGGAAGTTTTTCCCAAGGTGAAGCAGCAGAAGCAACGAAAGCAACGTTCTGGACACTAATCGAGGTTCCAAAGAAGCGACAATTTTAATAACGTGTTATCGATGATACCAGAGAATATAACACTTGTTTTTGCCATCAGAAGAATTCTTGCCACTTCAAAACCTATTTAGGGCGTCGTTGATAGTTCGCTTTCGTCCAACAGAAAAAGAAATTGATTATTTATGATTTTGTGGGGGAATAATGACGCACCATGGTTGGAAAATCTGCAAAAACCCAAAATTTGGCAGAAAAAATAATTATTCCCGCTCACCCAGGCTGTCTCGCATTTTGAAAAAAAAATCTGAGGTACATATATATATCTCAATCTGAAAAAAAAAAATCGGATTGAATATCGAATGGCCTTCTTCAACAAAAAAAATAAAAACAGATTTTTTCTTCAAAAAATCGACTTTGGATGATTCCCAGGACTCTCAACTTTTTTTTCGGGAAAGTACCCTCAAAAACAAAAAATTTCGTTTTTTATTCGTTTGAATCCGATGCACCACTCAGAAGTTATGATTTTTTGAAAATTTCAAGTTTGATTTGAATTATCTCGAGAACTATTGATGGTAGGGGAAAAAAATTTTAGGGTATTTTCATCTATATATAGGACTTCAAAATGATGGTGACTAATAATTTTTCGGGGACAAAAAAAAATCAGGGTTGCTGAGTTGACATGGAATGTCCCATATGTGTTCGGTTTTCTACCGAATTTCCTTACTCTCGCACACACACATACACACACTCATGACCCACTCATCTAATTGACTCGCTCGCTCACCTCAGATGACCAGTGGCCTTTTACCTCTGCCACCTGAGGCGCCACTTGATGGACAGGTGTAATTGACCATCGCGATGATCGACACCTCCCACCTTGCGGCTTATCACTCTCTCTCATTTGCATATCAACCGTGAGAGTGATTACGCGCTTTTCTCCGAACTTCTCTTTTATGAGATTAATTGACCAGCTCATTATTAGTACTTCTCGAAAATACCTTTTCAATTCTTTGAATTGTATAGTGTTTTCGCTCAGCTCGCTCTATTGTGACAAAATTGTGTGTTATTAGTGACTTTTTACTAATTAAAATTGACTCTTTCGACCAACGCCACGCGAGTGATTTTTTTGATCCTCTCCACACTCTCTTGTAATCTGAAAATATCTAGTCCGTCTCCTAAAAATATCCCCAAAACCAGATCCCGTTTCGAACAATATGAATCAAGTCGGTTTTGATGGTATGTGGCATGAATTCCTTCGAATTTTTGTGAATCCATTACAACGAATTGGCTTTTATGGACACAGCGATTACGTAAGGTTTTGTAAAGATTGTGAGATATTTGTGTGGGGATACTTTTTAATAGATAAAAACAGCTAAAAGGTTCTCTGAATAAACACTTTAATCACTAGGAGATACTTACAATGTTATTGGTATAAAAAACACTCACTTAAAATATACATATCGATATAAGCAAATTCGAAACCGTCTCTTCGTCTAATGCCTCACTCAGGACTTCGTCACCAAAAATGCTCTACCTCCTCTCGACCTCTCACACATTGACCGTTTTTCCTTCGATCTCCCATTTTTCTCCTCTCGGCTACTACCGCTACCACCAGCCACCCTTGGGCCTCAGTCGCCAGTTTCATCTCGGGTAAAACCCAAAGATTCCTATTCATATTCCTAGACTTAAACTTACGTCCCTTCTTAACCCTTAATAAAATACTCCCATAAACTCGAGTAATAATTATTTGGCCCGACTGCCTCAACTATTCCCCAAAACTACAATATAAAACCGTTGGGGAGTTCCCCAACGCCTAGTCGTCGCGACTCGACGTTTTTCGGAAGACATCCGAATCGGAAGGACATTTCAGAAGTAATCAGAATATTTGTCTGCATGAAAAGAGCCCACTTTGTTCATGTGCAGTTAGCGCCATGGGCCCATACCCAGTAATATCACCAGGATTTAAAGATAAACCACAACTCTTTAAATTGAAAAATCGCGGAGTGATGAAGTTTTTAAATTAAACATTCAAAAAACAGAAAGCACTAAGTCCTTCCTGTTTTTTTTTAAGGCCTGGGTGGACCATCCGTCACATGCAATGTTTTTTTTTGATTCGATCTCATGAGTCTAAAATATAGTCAAATTTGAGATCAAATTTGTGTTACGGGCAGCACTCCGATTGTAATCAAAAGATAATGAAAAAAAAAAGGAAAAGTTATTGACAGGTACTAAATCGCAATCTCGATTGAAAGGAATTATCAAGTTTTGTGACGTGCCATTTTTAGATCGGCTAAAAATGCCCATCACCTTCGCCCTTCCTCCCTATAGCCTTCTAGTTGATACTCTAAAATTAACAAATCGGGACCTAAAGAGGTCGCCGAGCGCCAGCTAATTTTCTTATGTCGAGAAACCAGCAATTCGAAAACTTAAATTTAACAAATACTGGCAAAACGTCACTCTAAACCGGATCTGAACATAATTCAGCCAAGAAGTTAAGGGAGATGTTACGAATATCGGCGCCGCTCCGTATGCTAGCTGGTGGAGAGGAGGATAGATTCTGGAAAAGGGGCTGAATGTCCTAAAAAAAAGTGTTAACACGTCGAAACTTTCTAGCACCCAATTAATTTGTTATCCAAATTCAGGTGAAAGCCATGACTATTATTCCCAGTTAACCTAGGTTAACGGTATTCATTCTAATCGGCCGGAACGGTAGAAAAAGCTAAGGAGAAATCATTCAAATATGGAAGCCCTCAGATAATTAATCAAATGTGAATTTGTACAATAAAAACATATTTAATGAACTACATAGTAATCAAAATAATCGCGAAATTGCATCGAAAAGATCCTCGGAAAGAGGAAGAGAGAGATAGAATCATTGCACAAGAGAGATAGCGCTGCATCCAACATGGCGAGCGTAAAATTAATTTTCCGCTGGTTTTAATTTTGTCGGGCCTAACTGGCTCAATCGATCGGCATCGGATGGAATCCACCACCGAGGGGGATAAATCACGGACATTATCCCGAAATTTGGAGATTCCACCATGTATGGAGACCAAGATATTCCCGTTTTTCCGAAACGGGATCTTTACTGCTCCCTTCCGGAGTTTTCGCTCAGCGATGAACGCAGCGGAAAAATTACTCGAGGCTGCGACGATACGTACATCGCTGAAGGCCAACCGAGATTATGCCTCGCGTTCCATAAAGTTATTCGCTGGTTTTCCCCGGAATTTTCAGGCGTAGTTTTCGTGAAGTGCCACTAATGCCTCAACGGCGACGACCCCATGGGACTAACATCTCTCACACATATGATCAATCATAGTTTTCGGGAAGAACACAACTGAAAACACATCACGAACACCCCACACGGAGAGAAAACGCCGTTCGATCGGACGATCGAACAAGATTATTAACACAAACCACGAATTACGGGCCTCTAGTAACTGGTGTTACTACGGTAAATTGAGAAAAAGAGACAAGAAAATTCCCTCACCTTGGCCCGTAATGCATGTGACTGATAGGATCCTCCGAAGGGGTCTTTTTTGGTTCTGGGAAAAACTCGTCCTAACATTTCGGCGTCCTGACGATAACTGCCAAGAATGACGCAACTCTTGCCTCAGAAGAACGTTAGTCCGGCGGATTAAACACAGAGACGCTGGCGTCACAGCGCGCTAGTTATCCTCCCCTTCAAATTTGGATGAGGCAACAAAAATTTTAAAACTTCTGCTAAAACCTTTAATATCGCGGCTAGTCTTACTCGGTTGGTTCCCCGGGGATCCGTGGACAGTAACTTAATTTCTAACCTACAATTACGCGAGGAGCACAAACGATGCATGACGGCAATTCAGTGGGTGTTGGTCGGGAACACCCCTAGTGACCTCCCAACTCTAAAATATACCCGTAATACCTCACGGATGCTATCACTCGCAGCCAGATTGGAAACCACGAGGGGATTTTGCAGACGGAGTTTTCGCTAACCCACGCCACACGATAATTTGTATTATCCTTCTTCACGGTGCGATTAACAGACCGTCGTGATTTCTCCGTAATTAACCTTTTCCCCTGACCATGTATCGAGTCCTAATATTACCGCAAAATTCATAATCATCTGCTAATTTCCAAATTACCAGAGAAAGACTCCTTGAAATTACCCGCTATTAGCGAAACCTCCAGTCGGTCCGAAACAATGCGAAATTTAAAGCAGCATTTTACTGGTTATTTTTATTTTTGCTTCTGACGTTTTCAAAACTAGTAAGATCGCGGGTTGGGTACACTCGCCCGCTCTCAAAACAAGCTGATGGACATCACAGTTTATTGAACAAAAATACGCACTTTACCAGCGGGTTATTCTGTTACTCAATCTAGTGAAGTGTAATGGCAGATCCCTTTCGATCAGTATCGCAATTTAGCGCCCATTAGGATGTTTTTCTCTTTTTCTTCCGAATAGAGGCATTGCAATCGTTCTATTTTTCGATTGTCTAACTTTGCGTCGGAATGGCGTAGAACGGTCTGAAACGTAAAAATACGAAGTTTGAAGACCATGTCTGTATGTGCAGATGGTCAACTGAGGATCAATTTTTAGAAAAGAAGAAGAGTAAACGGGTAAATTAAATCTGAAAAATCTGAAATATCGTCTGTTCATAGGTCCTAATATAGATTTGATCGATGCTAGATTCTAGCCAGATCGCTCAGTAGTTTTCGAAATATCGGTGATTCTTTCTGAAACGTTTTTTGCAAATATCTCCCAAACTATCCAACTTTATATATTTTTTTTTCCAAATGTTCGGCTCAATGTACTCTATATGAATGAGTCAGAACATGTATAAATGTGTCGAAAAAGTTCTTAAGATATTTCAATTTTCATGTTTTTCGAAGGAAAATGCGTTGTACGCCATCTTTGATTTTTCAAATTCAATCTATCAACTTGAAATTGAGTAGGAATTAAAACCGGTAGAAACTTCTTCTCATGACTGCAATATTCGATATTGCAGATGGGATAGATCGGAAAATTCGTTCAGGAGATATTCAACTTTTTATCTGAAAGGTTTCACAGTTCAGTAATTTGGCGAGGATGTTCTAAGAGTCAACTTTGCTTCTTGTTTTTAAATGATTGAAACGACAAAATTCATTCCAAGAATCTGAAACTGTGAGAGGTTACAGGTATTCCATTAGGAAGCGAACCATCAATGAAATTCATGATAAAATAAAATTTAAAAAAATAACCTGTGAAGTAAGAATCATGTTTTCTACCGCAGGGCCCGGCAACCTGGGCTCATGGGGCTCACGCGGGTCCCGAGTTTCGTTAGTGAGAGCTGGGGGAGGGGCCTCATCCACTTAAAGAAACTACCTGTTTTGATTCGATTTTTCTCTTTCCTTGAGCCCTGTTTCGACCAATACCTGCAGAGGGCGACTGTGCGATCGAGCAGCAATTTTCAACTTTTCATAAATTTGAATTATCAATATCACATTTTCACTGCAAATAGATAGCAACATTAGTTGAAAATTTTTTGTTTTTACTGTTTAGGCAATATTTGCTGCAATGCAATAAATAAAATACAATATTTGTCGACTGAAACTATTAGGATTAGAGGATTATCCCGACCCTTGTAATAGGCTGGCTCCCGACTACCTGGAGGTTGCCGGGACCTGTTCTACCGTTTGGAACGGCCAACTGCTCATTATCTTTTTATAACCATTCTAGTCATGTCTGCAACTCAAATTTGATCCCAAATTTTGATATATTCTAGGCTAACTAAATAAAATTGAAACAAAAAATAACGTTTGATAGTCCATACGGTCCTGAAGTCACAATAACGTATTTCTAGTTGAGATAATAACTCAACACATCTCATCGATGCAGGAAGAATTCTGGTTAAATCTCGGACAATAAAAAACCAACGATAACTTTTAGCTCCCAGAGAAAAATGCAAGTATTTCCGATACTAGGATCGACAGAGTGGGCCTTTTTCATGCGGACGGCCATATATGATGACAGGATCGGAGGAAAGGGGTGCGGGAATTAATTGGACAATCGGATTTATTTATTTAGTTCATATCTCTTTCTGAATTGGTGAAGTGAAACTCACTACGTTAATTCACATGCCGGTGCACAATCAACTTGAATCCTTTGTGGTTGCCTCAATGTTTATGACTGTATGCTGGATATATCAGTCTCCCTGGGTCTTACGTTAGCTAAAAAATCATTGTTTAATCATCAATCAGTTAAATGTGTGGTTTAGGTCGATGAAAAACAATAATCATTAATCATAAGTTTTCATTTCTCTGAAAAAAAAATCCATTCGGATCCTCTCTATCTCTGGAAATAGGAGGAGAGAAGAAAGATAGAAGCAGCGGGGTAGAGAACGTATCGGTTCGTATCGGAACGTATCAAATCGGGCTGAGGTGAACTCTGTTATCTCTGAAATTTCTTAAACCCCCTTTGCTGTTGGTCTGGATACGACTAATGAGTGATATTATATTCAATAACTTGAATTGCTTCGGAAGGGTAGCGGCGGATAAATCACTCGTCGTGTTTAGTCAGTGATAGTAGGTGGTTGAATCGAAATGAGCCGTCGCGAATCGACAAAACATAATTTTCAATAATTACACAATTGTACCCAATTTCAGACAGATCATATTGGGTATCTATAGCAGACATGGACAAAGTGTGCTCAATGGGCTCATCTAGCTCCCGACCCCAATTAGGTCAATGACTATAAGAGAATGGGTCCTATTGTATTGTGCAAGTAATTCGAGGGGCACGACCACGATGCTTGAACAATTACGTATCGTTATGTCAGTTAACGCGTAAAAATTTTAATTTTTGAATGAAGCATATGAATATGTTTCTTGCTGTATTTTGCATTGATAAAAAATATCAATCAATCATTTTTTTCTATATCGACTTCCGCATAAAATTGCTGTTTGAAGAGGAATGTGGGGATTGGGAGGTCGGGCATCGGAAAATGAGAAGTCTGCGTCGTGAATATAGTTAATGTCGTTGAAGGCGGAATTGTAAAACACTTCGCGTTTAATAGTCACTTGTCGAAAATATACAGATCTTTACAGGTTTTTGTTGATTGTAAAAATGGTTGATTGACAAGGTTCTGACGCAGTAAACAATAAATATAGTGGTTGAATTGGTGACTTGATAAGTAAGTCGTTGAATTGTTGAGTGTCGGTGTGTGTCGCGTTGATGTACAAAAGGGCGACAATGAATCCGCGCGTTTCGCTAGATTTAGTAAACATAGGCGTGATCGATAATTAAATGCTATAATCGTTGACAAACCCAATAATGAACATAACTGGTTGATATTATTATGTTGAGTTGAAAGCGTTGATTTGAGCGTTGGTTGAGTTACGATAAGATAGTCAAGGCAAATTAAGTCTAATATATGTGTTGTTTAGATCAAAACGCTTTTTATATAGAAATATGTGTTTTGGTCGTGCGATTAACGGGCAAGTAATTTTCAGTGATTTAAGTTTGTGCATTCCGAGAAAAAATTAAAAACTACGAAAAACTGTTCGATAGGAGAAAAAAATTAATGAACAATGGAATAAATTTCATTTCTCAATTTCAAGTAACGGTAGAAAACATTAAAAAATCTGAGTCATGATATTTTCATAACATCATAATTTAATTCAAAAAATTATTATGAAATAGGAAGGGTAACTTCTAATGCAATCCATGAAAATTTTTTTTTCCCCCCATAATTTTTATTCTTGAATATGGAACAAAGTTTATCTAAAACATTTGCATCCATCCTTTATATTTTAGAAGGTAGACGCGATTTTCCGATTCCACCCCTCAATATATCTCTGCGCTGAGAACCTCTACTCCGAGAGCCCACTATATCTATATATATCGCAAGATCCTACTATCCTAAATCCTATATATCCTATCCTATCTGATAAAAAAAAGCAGAGCACTCTTATGGCGCCCACCACAAGTGTCATGGCACAATGCTCATGGGGCACTGTGCATTTATTCAGGATGAATCCACACGAGCAGTGGTCGCAATACGTTTCCATGAGAATTGACATGGAGAATTGCACCGACGGCGCCGCCGCGGCGGCGCTAGTCCCATTAGAAAAGATTCACCCGCGAAAACTGTCATGGCGTAGTCCCATTGATCACGTGGTCATGGTTTATGCCCATCGCCATGTTGAATATGGCGGCACACATTATCCGGTGAGTTTTGGGCAATGCATGGCGGACTCACACAAGCGACTAAATTCATACGGAGTATATTTTCATTTTTTGAGTTTATTTTATTTTCCATTAAACCTTTTCATTAATCTCAAAAAATTTCCTTACGCAGATAGAATAGATATACCTATTTTTAAATGATTGGAATTTAATTTTTTTTCATTAAAACTTTTCATTAATCTCGAAAAATTTCCGTACGCAGATAGAATAGATATACATGTTTTCAAATGATTGGAATTCAATTTTATGTCAAGAACAATGTAATTAAAGATCTTTTTCTTTCCTTAGCTAAGGTCAATTGCAATATTCGAATATTTCTGTTTTATTTTATTCAATAAAGACAAACAAAGATAAAAACGGATATGATTTAATGAGTAACCAATAAATAATGAATAACCTAATTTATTTTTGTTTTTTTTTTTTTAATTATTTTCATAGAAAACCACAGAGGGATCCTATATAATAAAAAGAACGGTCCACTCATCGAACATGGCGGATCTCATGGGGATAATCGATTATTTTTCATTCGATTCTATAATCGAATGGGACCCCTGATCTGACATGTGATGAGAATGTCATCAAGAATGTCATGAGAATGCAAGCGGCCGCGGCGGCGCTAGTATCTATATATATCGCAAGACCGCACTATATCTATGGATATGGCATAAGTTGCCAGCTGCTGTGACGTCACATTTTCGCTATATAAAGCGTTTTGGATCTAAAGAACACATATGCTAAACCTAATTTGCCTGAATTAAAGACGGTGGAAAACGAACTTATTCAGATGATAGTCGGAATGTAACTGAAATTGGGGGGGGGGGGGGGGGTTCAAGACCATTGTCTTGACCGTTGCCCCCTAACTCGACAACCCGGAAACGTCCGAAAATTAGCGAGGCTAATTCGTCGATTGTTGAAGCGCAACTTTAAACAACTGCGCTGAATGAATCACTCGAAATTGAATATTTTGACAGCAGCTGAATTAAAGAACACTGGTGAAAAGATTTTTCAATTTTTGTTAATATTGTTAGAACATTTCCTAAGCAGTACTTAAAAAATTTTAAAGATTTTTGACCTCGAGAAAGCATAAGGAAAAAACAAGAATTATTAGTTCTATCATTTCATGTCTTGTTGACTGTTTTTCATTATGTCGATTCCATGATTAAACATTTGAAAATTCATCGATTTTCAGTTAACCCCGAATATCAACAATTGCTGCAAAAAAAACATAGAGATAATTAGCTACAGAGAGTGACCGAGCAAAGGTAATTGAAAAATGTTCGCAGAGTAGAAAATGTGTGATCTAGCCAAGAGTGGGCAAAACTTATAAAATAAAGCTCACATTCATAATTTATTTATTGAATCATAAAGAACTGACATCTCATATTTTTTTCAATTGTTAATAAAATAATTATTCACTATGAAGGTAACAAAGAAATGATCAATTTCTGGCACCATGATGGTTGAACAATTACCCCCGATACAACTAAGGATTTTTCATGGTGAATTGGTGACAATTTGTTCGAATTTTTAGGCGGTAAAGTTTTTTATATTTGAAAAGAAAGCGCGCGGGGGTCTCTCTGTTTAACTGCATCCCACTTTGTGCACGCTGCTACTAGCACCCTAACTATGCCGGGCTTCTCGACATTGGTGTATTGTATTTCTAATAGTGCGTCTGCTAGGGCTTTATGGTCCCGGCTCCTGAAGGTCCGACTTTGTTCATGCCTGATCTATAGTATCTGTTATTAGATTCTATACAACTTGCAACATCGCTGTCCTTAAATTAGCTTTATTTGGTATTGTAAGAAGGACATAACTAATTGAAAAACAGGCTTCAGTTGTACTATATATATGAGGGACCCCATGCTAACTCAGTCATTAGGATTTTTTGTCTCCATAAGACTTGTCGATAGGCCCGAGAGGCCCTTCCGGACAGTCCGCAGTTATCCTCATGTTATCGGGTATTTCTTCTCGGGTGATGTTAGAACTTGCCTGCAATCCTGCCGGAATCCTTGAAGATCTGGAACTTTAAAAGACTGGTTTGAAGGTGGATATGTTCCCAGTCACCTTACGACCATCCACGCTCTCGATTACCAGTTACCATATTCCTCGCAAGCTAGCGTTCCTGACTACTGAAGATGATAGCGTATGACGAGTTAAATAGTTATTTCTTTTTCTCTCCTTTCTTTCATCCCTGAATTGATCGGAGCAATAACATTAAAAATTTGGATAAATGTCTATTACTCCCCCCCACCCCCCGGAACTTGATGCTGGACACGGGGACACGATGCCATTCTGCCCTCGCATGAGATGATGCTTGAATATAATTTTCATGTTACACGGTCTGTGATCCTATACGTTGAATTTCTTGGGGGGGG
>NW_011887864.1:136824-149716 GCF_000806365.1 Fopius arisanus
GGGGGGGCTAGACATTTACATTTATAAACCACTAGGCAATGATGTTCGCTGTCGTACTCTACCTCTAAGTGATCGTTGTAGCACACAAGAACATCCCCGTAGTTATGGAAATGATCAATTGATTCGTGGACCAATAGGAAGAAAAATAAAAGATTGACGATGAAAACAATCATTTATTGTCAATCTCTTTTATGATAAGGGATAACGGATTGGGAAGCGAATGGCGACAAAATAAAAAAGACATGCGACACAGAAGATGGCAATCACTTGCCATCAGATATTCTCTTCATCTGCTGTTTTCTTTGCTCGATCTGCAAGGAAAGGTAGATTTTTTGTCTCAAATGAGTAGACATCCGTGGCTTCGTTCATTCCTCCTATGTAATTTTCGACAATGGTCAAGATAGCATAATACACGTCCTGCACCGTGTTTACAAAGAGGAATTAAACATATTCATGTAATTATTATGGATAAAAACGTATGTACACTTTAGGAAACCGGGAATAAAAATCCGTTAATGGACTGTAGCGTGAGGCGAGGTTTTTTAGGTTTCCCCCAAACGGCAAAAACATAACGCGGTTGCTAAACAGATACGCAATTTTTACTGACTGTGTCTCATCGTGCACAGTATACTTTCATACTTTTCCATTCCTCTTCAGAACTAATACTGGACTGCTTAAGAATTCTGAAAGCATTGTTTTGAAAGTTACTGTACAGATTTACAATAACATTTTTTCGATGGTATTCAATCATTTAATGAGTAATTTAATAAAAAAAAGAATGGCATTATTTTATGGAAGATACTCCTTCCATTGAAAAATTTACAAAAGAAAGGAAGGAAATGACGGTACATAATTAATTAAATTTATTTTTGTTCAGCCTCCAAGATCTTTAATGAATTTCGTCGTCCGATACAAGCCTGAAGAGCAGCCAGCTCTTCGTCCTCATCATGATTCATCAACGTACACAATTAATATTGCCCTCAATCAAGTTGGCGTCGATTATGAAGGAGGCGGCTGCCGTTTTCTCAGATATAATTGCTCAGTCACTGACACCAAACCTGGTTGGATGTTGATGCATCCAGGTAGATTAACACATTATCATGAGGGACTGCGAGTAGTGAAAGGAACTCGATATATTATGATTTCATTTATTGACCCTTAAATATTCATAATACTAGTAATAACTACTAAAAATTAGTCTAATGTTTAGGTTTGATCACAGAAATATTCTCGATAGATATACGCCTCGATTTCTTCATTATATAAAATCTTGATAAATGCCTAGTCAGCTCCACCACAAATAATTCATCCGAGAGATTTGAATTTCTCTGCTTCATTCAGGTTAACCCTCCATCATTGCAGAGAGTCAATTAGTCGGTATTGGTGTAGGCCAATAAATATAGGAATAATAATATAATCGCGAAGTAACCTTGGGCGGGTCCGCCAGTAGCTGTGAAAATACCTCAACAGCTGCTGTTGTGGTTAACACGGCGAGTGAGTGAGATTATATACAATAAATTGAATAGCTACACGATGGTACCGTAGATATAGATATTGGTTATGTTCAGTCACTGGTGGTATGTGGTGAAATGAGGGGCTTACGTACAATATTGGTAATTGTGGGATCTATTTAGCACTACTCACATTCATCCATCTCTTTGTGTATCGATTGTCTGAGTGCATTAACATGTATTATCTTTGGGGCCGACAATACCGCCACGTCCCCATTGTAGGCCTGGCTAACTGGAAAAGTGGATTGACAATTATATCTCCCAACCTAATTGCTACCACTAACAAAGTTCTTCAAGACCATAAATGATGAAAACCTATACATAGCACTATAGCAAATGTAAAATGGTTTGATGGGGCTAACCTAGGCATTTATCGAAATCGTTCATCCAAACTATCACTCCATGTACTCAATTTACGCCAAATTGGAATAAGTTTAAAGTATCTTGTATCACTGAACGTACAACACTTTATTAACAAAAAGAAATAGTTGTTTTTTTTTCCTATTACCATAGTTTCATGATTTGATAGACACCTCTTCGTCTTAGCGTTTAGCCTCTCCTACTATCCTCTCATTATTTTTGCGATGTCATGGGCCGACTTTCCGTACTGCGCCCACTTGGCTTGTACTGAGGGAAACCATGTAAAACCTCAGTAGCGCAGCCGGCCGGTAATGCGGGGATTCTACTGTGTTCATCAGTCCACTGACTCGGAGAAGACAGCAGCTCTCTACACCCATGCCTGACTGCGGCAGTCTACACGCCGAGGAGTGTGACTAAGCGGGCACCCATCCAAGTACTAACCCAACTGAGCGTTACTTAGCCTGGATGACCGCCGGAGTCACACACCACCCGCGTGGCGAGTGTAGCCGCTAAAAAGAAATAGTTTTGATTTGTTTATACGTATTTTGGAGCTAGTATAAGCCTCTAAACCATGTCGGACATTTGACTCTTATTTTCGATTTTACCTTTATATATTATGAAACAATCCATTTCACCATCTGATTATGGCATAATTAATTAAGGCTCGTTTTATTACAAAAAATTCATCAGGATATGTGGCGATGAAGAAAAGTTGAATGACATGAAAGTGAATCAATTCATTCTTCGTTTGAAAAACTTGAAAAACTTCCAGATGAATTAAATTGCAGTGCTTACTTTTGAATGTGATAGAAATACAAATATTGATAACGTTGTAATTAATTAGTTATGTGATAAATAATGCTGTAATTACTTATCCCGGTGATGAGTAATCCTAGTATGAATTCTCCCTGCAATAAGTTTTTTTAATTAAATGTACCGTAATAACACCTGATTGTAATAAGTAGAGGGGGTGTCCTTGATTCCAGTGGTATTTGGTCCAATAACTACCGATCATTCGAAGGACCCAACAAAGTTATAGAAATTTTCGATCGTATTTCCAGCAAAACGCCCGTCCAACGGCATTTTATGTTTGTTTCATTTCTGCACATATAGTCCAGATTTGGCTACACTACGAAATGTAAAATTCAAACACGAGGTGCGACTCGGAAGTACATATACTCGAAATACTTCGAAAAGCCCTAACCCAGTAATCGAAATCTAAAAGACACGGCCAAAAATCATTATTCTCGTTCTCGCGACCCTGACCATCCTGGACGACAAAAACCGCAAAGCATCCTGAGCGAAACTCCGGAAATTGTCAGCAGCTCATCCAATCCTAAACAATGTGTTAAGGGCGCCAGCCGATTTTTAGCAACCCGTAGTCGATGAACTGCGACCGTATCTAAATCCCAACATAAAACTAAAATTGCACTGATCATTCCCAGAATTTCTCAACATCATAAAGTGAACTCACAGCTGTGGAATTACGGGGGTACAAAACTTCTCGGTTGCCGAGGGTGTGGGTGGTAGACAGAGGGGTGGATTCCTGCACGAAAACATCAATTAACAAAGTCGAAATAGTATCGAAAACCTGAACCAAAATCCAGGAATATATAGTGATAGGACTTCACGTAGGACAAATAAAATCTAGTCAATAATATCCTGACTTGTTTCAGTATTAACCATGAAATTTCGGTATAGAAGTAAACGAAATGAATAATGCTGAGATATAATACATGATTATGATAATCAATCCTTCGAACGCGGTGACCATAAGTAATAACTAATATTATTAAACTAACCCGCGTAGAAAATATAATAATTCTCGCTAACGGCACGATATTTTGGGGTGCGGGCAAACTGGGGGAAATTCCTCTAAGTGGTGAGGGTGGACCTGAAAAGTATAAGGGAAAAGGGGGAAATGAGAACTTGGGGGAAATTGAGGAAACCAAGATATATTCACAAAAAAAAAGATTGATACACCAATTTCGAATTAACTTTCTTTAGTTTTTCTGTTTTCTCCTATTACCCTATTCTTTATATTTTTTTCCTGTGTTTCTGTTAAGCTACTTCCGACAATTTTTCCATTTTTTATTTCTACCCTATTCTCTTTAATTTTTTCATTTTCTATCAACTCATTCTTTATACAACTCAGCTTTTCAGGGGTCGTGGGGGCAGGGGGTGGGTACCTTAACCTAGCTGCACACTTAGATTAATATACTAATAGTAGTGTAAGAACCACTACGGCGCCCCCCACCCAGAGTTACTCCAACCCCACCACTGCACTGGTCAGAGTAGCACGACTCCAACACGAGTGAGCGGTGGGGTGGGAGTAACTGTGAATGCTGTGGATGCGTCATAGTGGCTATCACACTGGGGAAATAAAAACACAGAATTTCACTTATTAATTGTATATATTTTTTCCCAAAAAATAATGACCCATGAATTACATATTTTTCTTATGGACTACTTACATTTTTGATTCCACGACGTACAATTGTAACCACGGCCACTAAACAAGTTTCCCTCAAAGATACTAGCACGTTTTTTCTTCATAAACGCATTGTGATATTTGGGCACTAGACGATCATTAGATATAAATCGATCAGTGAATAATGAATAGAACTTCTCAGGAGTAGCAAACATAGACATACAGAAGCCAATGCAGAAAAAGTATACAGTATTGTCCACATACGCTTGACTCGTGATGCTGGAGCTGCCGAATGCTGCACATGAAGAGTTTACAGTTCTTTCGGAGTCTTGCAGCGTGTTGGGGCACGATGGGAGGTAGCCCGAAGCTATCGAAGTACCATCCTCTGCCATTTCGATCAACGTACATGGCGACCCAGTGTTCTCCTGGCTGAGTGTGGTCATGTGTGTTCGCTACTATAGCCGTCGATTTCGTCCACACCGACGGGATCTTGTCCGCTGGATACACACCGACTGTATGATTCGGTATATACTGTAAGGCTTTTAGAATCTGTACCGTGTTCAGTAGCAGCAATCAATTCTTCTTCGTTTAAACTCTTTAACCCTTCCTCGTTCGAAGTCAACCACGCTTTGAGTTGAAGGACTCGCGGCATAGCACATATAAAAGTTCTGTGATTCAATGTACTGTGTATGAGGCATGATGGAACGGGTGCTGGTGTACAAGCGAATAGTGGTGACCTGATATGACCCTTCAAATTGATAATATCTCGGGTGAGAAGGGCGGCAGTGAATTTCGTTTGCTGACAGCCATAGGTATATACGTATTTCATTCCTTTCGTGATGGCTCGTAATGCTGCATACACATATTTAGATGACGCTTCTCCTTCATACCAGTCGATACCGTGACGTGTGATTGTGAGCTGATTATTCATCTTCTGAATATTAGGGAGAATCGCCGAATACTGGTATTCAGGGTAAATTACCCAATGGCCTATCATGTCGGACGATGTTGAGGTCACTGCCACTTCTTTCGGTACGAAGGTACCATGGATCCCGACGAAGCCCCCGTAATGAATAATTACAGACGAATTCGAATTACGGCAGGCCATTGCTATACTCTCCTCACAATTTTCTACTTTGAATATTCGCGCACAACTGTGCAGTTGAGCGATGATTCAAATCCGTTGTTTCAGAAAAACTGTTGACACTGCAAAAAAAGTCTGCGCATGCGTTTGAGCAGGGTGTTTATGGATAATCCAGGGTCACTTCCCTCTCTGAGTCAATTTCTATGACACTTTCAAACTCAGCATAAATTACAGCGTTGATTGTTGCACTTAAGGCTTCGTCAAATCGCACTTCGATGCGCATGCTACCGTTCCGTACCAAATTCTAATGGGAGTTGTCAACGGCTGACAAATCTGGTGTTAAATCGAAGGCAAAGAGACAATAACTATAAGGGTAATCTCCACGATGAATTCCATTACCATCGTTCAGAAAATGAACACCCGTGCCAGAGAAGATGGTATTGGTACGACTCGACATAGAAATTTTTCACAGTAAACTCAGGCTGTAGAGGTTTCGACGGGATTTGACGTCCATCCACATATAAGGATATATGATTCAGAGTAAAATGTTGACAGTTGAAGGGATTGAACCTTTTATCATCAACAAACGCGTGATTCTTGACCAACCCAAAGATGATGCGTTTTGATAGCTGACCTGTTACAAAGTTATTCATGGAATGGCCGCGAACACCTGACGGTATTGATACACTTTTCACCTCCACTCTTATCACAGGATATTTGGCTGTTGTTTTTGATAAAGCTCTTTGGTGAGATAGTAATAACCCAGGACTCACCTTCATTCTCCGCATGACCACTGATGCTTCTATTATTTGGATAGTAAAAGCACTATTTGTGTTATCCATTAAACAAAAACTGTCGCTTGATCGAACCAGCCGAATGTGAATATTTACACCATTTATCCATGCTCAATCTTGATTGAACACATCACAATGTAAATGACCGGTGAGATCGATTGTTTTTCCGTCACTCAAATAGGATCGACGGGAAACTAAACCTTCATTACCTTCATCAACGTCATCCATCTTACCAGCGGTATCATCTGACCACAGGACATTACTCAGGTGTGAGTTCTTCGCATCGGTGCCGTAATTTAGAAGTGTTTCTATACAAGCTCGGTAAGCATATGCATTATTGGCAGGTGTCACAGCTTTCTGATTGAAGGAGATATCTACTTGATCGAATAATGAGTGTAATAAATTGTTGACCGGTCCGATAGTAGCGGACGGTATAGAATTCTTCTCCGTTACTAGGGTTGGTATCGAAACACGTAACAGTAGGCGGGTATGAGCTAAGTCAATGTATTCATCACCTTTTCCTGGTATATCGAACTCAATGGGTGAATAATCCACGAGTGATGATATTGGTTTATAGTGTACATCGTATGAGGATTCTATGGCTGTCTGCGTTGGGGGTACAGAAAATAAGTCCAACTCACTTTTCACTCCCTCACACGAATGAGTGTGCAAAAACGCCATGTTTTTAGGTGAAAATATCGGCAACTGATCGTAATTTGGTTGATTGCTTCTTCTGCCTTGCAATTTTTAAACGTTTCTTTGTAGTTTTCCTCTTGCCTTTCTTCGTTACCCGTGGTTTCTTCTTCCTGTGCACTCCAGATGTTAACTTGCGGCGTTTGGACTGTCGCGGAGCACGGCCAACCGCAGAATGAGAGTATGATAACATATTCCCAGTGTTATATCCTGAGCCAGTCATCAGCGTATCAAGTTTCTCCTTTGCCCTCCTCTTCAAATTGATACCCGATTCCCGTACGCGACTTCGCAGAGCGTCTTTCAAAGGTATATCACGCTCAAGAACATCACCTACGACATTCACACCTGAACGTAAAGTTTCTCTTCCAATAGCTGATGCTTTTTGTCTGAGTAGGGGTAGTATTCGTCTGAACAATCCACCTAGGAAACTACCAATGCCATGCCCTTTTTGATTAGCACTACCTATGTACACACGACTTATACCTCCGTGCGCACCTGTGCTGTATCCCCCTCCAGATTGTGGTAACTCGTCGAAAATGTAGGTGTTCATAATCGCCTTTATTCGGTGCGTTTGAAGTGAAGTGTCACAGTTCACGTTCCGTATTCAAATGGTATCGGTGCTCCATATTCATCCCGTATATCTATCTCGATCGTTTGAAATTTCGTACGTAGTAACGGTATATAAAGAGCTGGTGAAAATACTTTGATTTTCATACCGTCGTATTTATAATTATCAATGTCCAATGGTACAATACGCATTAATGGTGAGTGTACATCACCGGTTATATAGGTTTCGCATATATCCGAGTATACGTACATACTTTGAGGAAGACCTCGTGATGATGAAGCTGGTGCCGGACCGTCGTTTGGTCACATAATACCACACTTTTGTCTTCAGATCCAAAACCGAGAAGTTTTTTCACTAAAGGTGCTAGTAGATAAACAAGGCCGGTTCTGGACATTGGGATCTGAGGGGGGGTGCGGGGCGGGTGAGGTTGCGGGGGAGGACAATGCTGGAATCTGCTAGGCCCTCGGTCGGTAATGGGGGGAATCTTCTTTATCGACTCCGCGGTGGTAATGTTCGGGGCTCCATTTTGAGCCAGAATGGGGGGGAGGGGGGATACCCGCCATGTGATATCTGACGTTGAATATCCACCATATGATATCTCATATCTAATACCTTGTATGTGATGTCTACAATCTAATATCTCATTTCTGATTTCTAATATCTAATATTTCATAGCTGACAATCGTAGTTGTTAAAATTTTCAGACGTTCTGTTGGCGGTGCATTTTTTTTTCTTTGATGCCACCTCAATAATCATAATTACAACAAATTAATTCATGAGTAGTAGAAACTAAAAATGAGAAAGATGAATTTTTTTTTTAATCAAATCTGAGGAGTGATTTTAAACTCGATACTTCTCTCTCTCTCTCTCATTGAGATTGAAGCGCGAACTGGTCCACCGCTCACGTGGCCGCGTGTGTTTACGGGTGAGCACGTACGCGACCTATAAACAAAACACTCGACCTCTTGAATGAATCGCAGTGAATCGTTTTCCAAGTGGAATGAATATTCCACCATAGTCTTCAAAAGACGATACCATGTATCATAACACAAGTTTAATAATTTGCAATGATCTTTCTTTTTTTGGGGGGGTTTTTACATTGAATGCTCATGACATTGAACAAAACAGAAATTAATAGTGCACTTGTGAACTGAATGTTTCCAATTTAAATGGAACATCAATTACTTTATCTAATTTGATACCAATTAATGATAGGAAAACAGACACGAATCAATTTAATTTTTCAATAAAATTTCCTGAGACTTAGTGATTGTCGAATGCTTTCTGTGTGTTTATGTATTTACCGATGAGCACGTCCGCGTCACATAAACATTGATAGTGGTCTCGCTGGGATCATGACATAGAGATGGAAAAGTTCATGTGGACCAGTGCAAGAGTCATTCACCTCATCAACTGAGATCGAAGAAATTCAAAGTTGGGTGAAAAATGATTTATGGGAATGTAGGTATAAAGAATTTCTCAGAAAAATTGGATCGTTACGAATGTGGGTGCTTTTCTAGGAATCAATAATGCTTTCCGAGAATAAAATTTCAGTTGTTACGAAATTTGGACAGACTGGTGGAGGGGATGAAGTGATATAAATGGCGAATTTTTAGGGAGAACTTTAGTTGTAATCATGGAGAATCTCTCACCAGAAGACATACGCTATTTGAATAGTACTCCACCGTACTGTCCCGACTTTGAAGACCTAGTGGAAAAGCATTTTGGTGATGTTCCACCGAAAAATATCTGGAGTGTCACCAGTGATGTGCACTTTTTGGAGAGGAATTATGCTGCTGTGAGAAGGAAGCATGAGGAAGATGCTGCAGATGACTCACTCCTACCATTATCCATCCACATTACGAAAAAGCTGGCTGTTATTCTTAACTGCATTGAAGAATTGATAGTGAGAGTGGATAATGAGTTTGTGCGAGATCGTTGGGTTAGTTCATGGAACAGTAGATCCAAGCGAAAAAGGGGGCCAAAGCTGTACGAGAAAAGTCCAGCAGCCCCCATGCTAGGCATTCTACATGAACTCAAACTCGGTGTAAACATACTGTTTGAATCATTGAAAACCGAGGCAGACTCGGCTCTTGGTCATGATGTCGTTGACGAGAAATAAAAAGATTTTCTTTTCCAATAATTATTGTCTATTGATTCAGTTGAATGATTACATTTATTTTTTAAATAAGTTTCTTGACGCTGCCGGTGATTCGATGATTCGATCGTGTAAGATCAAGCAGTAGGCTGCGGTGTTGGCATCGAAGATCTGCGATGATTCAAACTCCAGACGAATGGCCACAGGGCCGATTTTCAAGAACTCGTTCTGCTTGGAGCAATCGATGACGATGAGGGGTGCTGTTTTCAAGTAGTCCGCTCTGCTGAATCGTGGTTCAGGTTCTGTATGGTAATAGGAGGCTTGGAAGCTGGTGTACATATCGTAGAGAAGAGCTGATTGGTTGTGTTCAATGTCCAAATTCAGATTTCCATATGGATAACTTTGCGAATTCAAAAATAATTTGATTTCTCGAATATTACAATGATCGAATGCACTGGCATCCTTCAAAGCCTGATTTTTTCTAGCTACTTGAAAGCCGAAAATGACGTAACGCGGTTTCTCCAATTGCATTGAGCATTTCACAGTCCAGACATGCTTCGTTGTGCTCGGCAGCAGAGGATACTCGTACAATTCCCAAGAGCGAAAGCTAATCGGCACCACCCTGTCTTTTAAAATCTGATTGAGAAGCTGTACTTTTCGAGTGTCAGCAGGTTTAGTGTAGGGTAGCATCCGATCGATCTGGGTGATTGTGATTTTGAAGTGCTCAGCTTGTGGTCCAACATTGGCTTGGAATATAGCATTAAAGTTACTGTGTGAACATGTTAGGATTAACTCATGCTTTGCATTCACAACAATTCTCTGATAATCTTCAGCGAATCCTAAAACCATGCTCAGAGGAATGGATACATCAAAATATCCTGCCTCATCAGCTATTTTCTTCTCGTTGTCAATTCTCCAGCCCGCATTTCCCATGAGATATTTCTGGCTAGGACTCTGAGAGATGTAATTTTTCATTAATGTTGTCAAGCCAACATTTTTACACCTATCAATTTCCACTGAATTTAATTCATAGCGTATTTTCTCGAATAAATGACAAATAGCATTATTCACAAGTTGTGTATTTGCAACAAGTGTATTATCGGCTTTAGTTAATCTGCCACAATTGTGCAATGAACTCTTACATGGCAGTACATAGAGATCCTGGTGTTATACAGAAATACGGATTTCGTCATTGTCGTTGAAGGAAGATGATTCAAATGGTTGGTGCGAATGAATCTCATAATGAGCAATCGACTCATCAAAGATTATCCGCTTCTGAATGTTCAGGATCTCTTCCATGGCAGATGGCAGTAACAGCAGGCGCTGAAGACACAGCAAACCCTCACTTTCCTCCTTTTCCGCGAATTCTTAGTCCCAGAGTACGCAGGAACTTGATTTTCTGCGATGTCAGCTTCGTGAGATGCACTCGACGACTGTTCGCTTGCCGGCATGAGTCCTCACTTTTATAACTGCGACCGACTTCCCTTCCCTCAAACACAATACCCATTATTCAATGAGCTCTTATATGAAGTCGTATTGTGATGACTTCGCCACGGAAATTCACAGGGCGATTGTCTTGATCGACAATTCTCAATTGCAGATGGTCTATTGACCGCACCACGATTGGCAAGTAAATGACCTGAGCAGGTGTTTCAATGATCTTATATCCAGGTGGAATGCTTGGGAAGAATTCGTGAATTGTATGCACACGTCGATTGTTAATGTAGGCTTCTGCAGTTAGATTACACTCAATAAGTAGAGAGTTCACATGAATGATATTTGGAGGCGTGGCAGATTCGTAGAATGTTGAATATGCTAGAACTTGTCCTTGAAAACCAAGCAGTTGCCCAATGGAGTCCAACGGCCTGAAATTTATCACCACATCCTTGGGTACTTCAATCACCGTCTTGAGCGTCTGATCATTTGCCCGTAAAGTGAAGGGAATTTCATACACTGATAATTGATCTTTCAAAAATTTTTCAATATCAGTAATTTCATAGCTTCCTGTTGGTACAGTCAATTTTATCGCCAATCCATCTTTTTCAACGTAAAATTTATTACATCCTTCGTCGATATTAGGAATGGAATTGTAGGTGAGAAATCGAACGAGCCCCACACTATACAATTTCTCTGGTGATAATTCAATCGGCGGGAAATAGCGGGCCTCTAGTATAGAAGATCGGCCCGACAGGGTCAAGGTAAATGAATCACTCATGACAGGCAACACTCAACTGATATCATTGTGAACTTTAGCTGCTTTATATCATTTCACCAGCTAGAAATTTCAAACATAAATGCCCACAGATAATGGTATCATAGTCTTGATAATTTTCAGGATTATATTTCACAACACTACCGCCACCGATGTAATTAATCAATTCTTGAGGTAGACGCAAATTGCCATAGCTATCACCATAGATCACTTCATGATTCTTCTTTTTATATGCAACCCAGTGAGTGCCGGGACCATCATTATCATCAAGATTCACTATAGCTGATTCACATTTCCAGGGTCCACCTCGAGGCAACCCATTTCTCATATAAACTCCGCGAAAATGTGGAATTTTCATGATGCTGGCATACTTCATCAAATCACCATCAGTGAGAGCTCGGTGCGGTAGTTTTACAAGTTTTTTGGATTCAAATGTAAACCCAGGCCAGACTTATAGGGTTTTAAGTATATTCCCTTGCCGAGAGCGATGGATTCCATGGTGCCGTTGTGACGTTTACTCTCTTCCAGTTCGGCTCTGGCATGTTTAGAAGTGTTGACAGCTTTGGCTATACCAGCAGCTCCACCCGCTAGGGCACCTGTCGCACTGAGTCCTGCCAATAATGGAATTAAAAATGCTGGTAAAATTCCCCCAATTTTCGATGGGATGGGGAGAATTCGAGGCGTCGGCTTCATTTTTTCCCTCCCTCCAACATTTTTAACTGCTTCACGTGCACCTTTAAGTGCGCTCATCACAGCATTGGGTCCAGGCTGCATGGAGCCTTTGGCGGCTTGTATAATCTGTCGCAGTGGTATCTTTTTCTTCACACTTCCCCCTCTACGTTTCTTCCGAACACCACCACCACCCCCACAGCCTGCAATTTTTCTCTTTGTCTTCTCACCAGCACTAATGTTTAGCCCCATACCGAATTTATGTTTCATCTTCATGAGGCTACTCACACTCCAAGCAGCCGCCTTCTCACCAACACTAGCGTCTTTAGCAAAAGCCCTATGCAGAGCTTTATCTTCAGAATTCTATGAGCGGTGTGTCTAGCTGGCAAATTTTCTCTATTTTTTGAATATGCTATATCGTGCTCTTTATACGCTTTATCCAATGGATTTATCCCAGGATCACCGCGTGCTA
>NW_011887864.1:151176-152652 GCF_000806365.1 Fopius arisanus
TTCTCCAGTCGTATCTTAACATGTTCGGCACAAAAGAAGAAAAACATTTGGATAAACAATTTGGAGTTCGAAGAGTGGATGACCAATGGAAAATTGGAAATGCTGAGGTGATCTTCAATGGAGATACAATGACTATTGGTGACAAACAGTTTCGCTTAACTTCAGGTTTGGCATATTTGATATTCCATAGAGATGCAGAAACCGCTAATGTGACATCAACAGATCAAATGCACTATGGTGAAATTCAGCGCCGTACGAATGCACATCGATTGTACTATGATCCAAATAAGGCAGTGAGACGCAAAAATCCAACGGAAAAATTTTTGAATATCATTGAACCTCTAATTACACCGTATGAAAAGAGCGGTAAAGGGCTAATACCAGACCTTATGGTGGCTCTAAGGACAATGTCCAGGAAAATGGATTATATTTACTGGGATAATCCAAATGAATTGGTGGATAGACTCCGCTTGCTCATGGCATCTCAAGCTGCCGGTAATCCCAATCAGTCCAATGAAATTCTCTCCATTATCGAAGAACTACGTGAAGCTGGAATTATATATTAAAGTTTACACTCGCGTGAATCATCTCATTCTCATCATGAGTGTCGATGTGTTTGGACGACCATTATCACACAGCAGCAAGCTCACCACTGTTGGAAGACGAGGTCCGCCAGGTGATGGATTTACACGTACTGCTGAAGTGAATTATAGTTTCGAAGGAAAGAGGTTATGCCATATTGCTGATCCAGTAGTAGATTCTGATGCTGTTTCGCTGCATATTTTGCATAAACGTCTGAAAGCTGAACGTGATACAGTTGTGCAGAAATTGGAAGCCCAAGAGAGAAACATCAGGGATTTGAAAAGTGCATTCACTAAGCGTTTTGTGAGAGTCGAGAAAAAAATAGGACTTCACGAACGTGCAATTCCCAAAATTAATAAACAAGAAAATGGAGTCCAAGAGGCGAACAATAGCAGCGAAACTTCATCGCCCGGCTCGACGAAACTACCCAAGAAGACGCGTTGAGGTTCGTGCCCTGGATGAAACGTGGCAGGCTGATCTCGTGGATATGATCAAATATGCACACAGCAACAAAAATTATCGCTATCTTCTAACGGTAATTGATATTTTCTCCAAGTATGCATGGGCCATGCCCATTAAATCAAAAAGTGCCAATGACGTTGTGGATGCCATGAATCTCATCTTGCAAGAGGGGCGTATTCCAAAAAAACTCCATGTTGATCAAGGCAAAGAGTTTTACAATAAAAATTCTCAAGCTCTCATGGGGGAGCATAAGATACATATGTACTCAACTGTCAGCAGGCTCAAGGCATCGATATGCGAACGCTTCAATAGAACATTGAAAAATAAAATGTGGAAACAATTCTCAATTCGTGGAACGTACAAATGGATTGATACTGTTGGTGATTTAGTTGCAGACTATAATAACACGAAACATCGTACAATAAAAATGAA
>NW_011887864.1:153126-163411 GCF_000806365.1 Fopius arisanus
TTATTTGGAAAATATTTGTGTCTTTTATTCATTGTAACCATAAGGCACAGTGTCTGTTGAATCAAGTAAAACAATTCTCTTATCATCACCATAACTCAGTGCTAACTTGTTCTGTTTCACCGTGTGAACTTGATGTTTTTTACTTTGAATCAAATATTGTGATTTCACCAGTCTCTTCTGCTGAAAGAGACAGTTTTTATAGTCTTCAAAGGTAATTGTTCTCAGTGTTGCCCCTCTCACACCTTAGGCTCGTTTTTTCTCTCGCGCATCACCCAACACCTTGAAAGTATAAAGCTTGGCACGCAGGCCCACAAAATCAGTCATAATTTTACCATTACATTCATCCTTCATTAAACCTATCACTTTATTATTCACTCTTGGTATTTGATAAACATTCTCTGCTGGGTAGTCGGAAGTGTCAAATTTCAAAATATCTCTTTTGATGAAGTTATAAATGTCGGGAACATTGAACTGATACAGAAGGCTGTCTGTGTTTATTAATTTAGATCGCTCTCCAAATTCACGTTTCACATAATTATAGTGGAAAACGTAGATGTAAATTTTTGACAAGTCCAAAATGGCGAATCCAATGTAGATTGGTTTATTGAATATAATTTGAACTCTTTTCAGCTCAATGATCGTCATATAATCGTCAAAAATTAGACTACTGTGGAAATTTGGCTGGGTAATGTAGGCTCTCGCGCCATATCTTCCATCCCACTTGGTGATCCACTTGACATCTCTGTGCTTTCTCACATTTTCCATCGTTTTTCCAAAAACTGCGTTGTTCATTAGCTTGAAAATATTCTTTTCAAATTCATTTGTCGATTTTGTTCGCATCTCTGTATTTAAGTCGATGTAGGTCTTGAGCCATGCTGCTTGCTTGAATTTTAAGATTCGGTGGATTTTCGTTAATCGCATACCAAGACTCAGACATTGCTTCAAATTCCAATAATGAATTATATTGTCTTTTTTATCGTAGAGTGTTGTCATGAGGTTGGTATTCTTGCGTTTCGGTGGAATAAAATGCTCGGGACATAGCGGCAAGTCCTTGTGTACATAATGTAGCTCGTTAGGATATTCCAAATCCACCTCTAAGATATATCCAACTGGTGAATCATCGGGAACATTGAAGATATTGAATCCTTCGACTTTTTCCCACTCAAATCTACCAAAGGGCAAGTACTGACTCATGGCTGCCCCATATAAATTGTTGACATCAAAGTACATGAGATAGGACTCCTCTTCGTTTGGATTATAATTCTCACCCATATACCGATTGTTGGCATGAGCATAGCGATTTGTACATTGAGGTACACCACCTCGGATCCCTTTTTCAATGAATAAGAGCTTATCAGCGTCTGTAAAAAGTTCGACTTCCACTCTGGTGCATTTTAGCATTGCATCGAATGCCAGTCCAGGTGCGGTGTAATAGTGCAGTGGGTCGAGTTTGTAGACTGAGAAACAACTTTTTCGGAAATTCTCAAAAATGTCAGGTAAGAGGAGAACATCAGTTTTTAAGTAGAGGTCGGAATATTCACCAAGTGTTGTAATATTATATTTTTTCCAAAATCCCTGCGCATGAACATAATCTTCCGCCGAAATTTCTTGATTGTTTAGTCTGGAATAAAAAGCTGCCCTCGATGGTAATTCTCCATCATTCAATCTATCGCAATTATCCAAATATTCATATGGGAATACACCTTTACGCATTCATAAATGGAATTGCTCAGCGTTGGAATGAGCTCGTGTAATTGTCTTGTCTTCATCAGTCAAGTAGGAGGCCAATTTTTCCAGGCTACTAGCCATAAATCTAGATGAATCAATAAATCTTAGTTTGACTTTTGTTTGGGGAATAGATTTCTTGAATGAAATTTACTTTTCTTTTGTTAGAGGCAGCAATTCGAGAAATCCATTGAACTCCTTCACCAAATCCACAATTATAAACTGAGCATCATACCCCGAAAGATTGTGAAATATCACTGGTATTTCATGTGAATTTTTATAGTTTACATTGCATCCAGCATGCGCAGCTCCACGATATTTACCCGTGAAGTGGCAATGATCTCGATGTTTAATATCTGTCAAAATGAATGGTCCCTCACATATATGACGCACTCGGGCTGCTGAGAATTCTTGGGACTGTGCGTACGTGAGCGGCTCCATTGGTACAATCGTTCTTAGTTTATCATTCACCATCGCTCCGATTTTCTTTAATTCATCCATGAACCACGCAATACAATCACTTCCAGGTTTAATTTCAAAGCGCGATAAATTATTATCAAAGGAACACTGCAAGTAAAAGGCGACACTGTATGGAATATGCATTTAATGTAATCTATCATCATCACCGTCATCAGTGGGTCGTAGAATACACTGGAGATGAGCGTAAATCGTGAATGCTACACCCACCTTATATCTGTGATTTGTAAATTTCAAGATTTTCATCTCCTCTGATGGTAAAATCATTTTGCACTTATTGATAATGAAACAATCCTGTCTATGGCTCTCATAATTTTTTTCCGTGTGAAAATGACACAAACACCGATCACAAAGCCACATACGGTGTTCAAAACGGGAGATTTGCGCGCTCACAAGTCTTGAGAAATCTCTTATCCATGCGAAGTGGTAAATTGGTTGAACATCAGCAGCAACATACACATTCGAACAAAAGAGAAGTAATTAATTTGTAGGTATGTGCGAGTTCATCTTGCTGATGTAGAAAGGGAGAATTTCGTTCTCACTGTTCACTCCACATTCAATTCCATAAACATTAATTGACAGGTCATTCATTTTCTCAAATTTTGGAATATCACTTAAGGTCATGGGGAAGCCAATGTTTGCATAATCAATTAGCTTTCGATTATGCGGAAAAGTTGCTGTGGTATAATCGGGATATGATGAAGTAGCAGATCGATTACTTCTAGCTGGATAGAGAGCAGCAATAACTGACCACAAAAAACCAAATTCATCCGAATTTTTGACATTGACAACAATTTTTTACATTGAATATCATAGGGCAACTCGCCGTACGTTGAAGAGCCACCCTTCAGTGGAACATATCGGTTCATATTGACCATCAAATTTATAATTTCACTCAATTCCCATCCTGAATCACGTTCATGGAAATCACCGATTTTCGTGAGCAATGGCTCACTCACATTGTCATCAAACCATGTTGCCAGATCTGTAGCTGGTAGAATGATTTCATTTTTTGTATTGAAATATTTAACTTCAGTAGTAATCACTTCGTCGTTTTTCAATGTAAATTTGAACGCTAAAATAGCATTTGCCTTTCTATTGCCATTTTTTTCGCGAACACTTCTCAAATGTGCTGTTGACAGTTGTTTTGCATCATTGAGAAAGGAAGCTGGATCTTTATGTTGGAGATTGATTACAATGCCCCTGCGAATACGACTGTGAAAAGCTGATGGTCCATCTCTCCAGTGTACAGGATCTGCAAGCGCTTCTTCTTCTCTGCTATGCGATGGCACCTGCACACGACCACCTAGATGTTGTCTATTTGTGAATCCCTCTTGATAACCCCGAATTCGAGCAATGGTAGAGAGAATTTTATTTTTCTCACCAACCGATAGTTGATTTCGTCTTTTCATAACTCGAGTTGCTGAATGTCTTGAGATTGTGCATTCTGATAGGCATGTTGGACAATTTCAATTATTGTGGAACAGCGCACAATGTTACTACGTTCCATCTTGACTTAAGACTAACAACCCTTAGGAAAATTCAGATCAATTTATATCATTGCTTGTTAGAGTTTCAATGAGTCATAAAGTTTCAGTTGCATCGATTAATTGCCATTTCTTAATCAATTTCTCAGAAGTCTACAGACGGTTGAGTTTCCAAAAAAAATTTGACCGTTGGATCGATTTGTTAACATTTTCTTTCATGAATTTCAAGGAAGTGTGAAAACCGTTGAGTTTCTGCGAAAAATTTGACCGTTGAATGAAGATTGTCTAATTTTCTTCGAATTGTTTTTACGTTAAAATTATGTGTGATCATTGCATACACCCCTCTACATGCGACAAGCCTATAAGTAGCTGGAGTAAATCAACTGATTCATCATTCAGTCTCCCACTTATAAATGTAGTCACACGAAATTTGCTAAGCCGAAGTGAATCGAAGGGAGAACCAAATAAATCAAAATGCAGAAGCAAGTCCTGGATCTTGATGACTTCAACAAAATTGCGACTCGAGGGAATTTGCCTGCCAACCAAACGTCGAACTGAGCTGTCACTCAACCAGAAGTATTTTGTCACCGATCTGAAGGTGATCTTAACTAAATATGGCTCCAAAGTGCTTGCCGCTCTGAATGATGAGTGCATCGTGTATCTACCACCACGACTGTCCAACGACTTCCAACAAGATCCATCCAAACTGGAAAAATACCGCGAGGCTGCTGCTGCCAAACGTCTGCAAATCACCTTCCTGGAGGGAGAGTTCAATCCATGCCTCTTCAACAACGTGGAAAACCCATAAACAATAAATTTTACTATAAAATAACCTGAAAATGGATTGTTATGAAATAAATGGGTAAAACTGACAATTGAGTTTTTTTGTTTTATTTTTACATTAAAACTTATCACACTAATTATAAAATCTAATAAAAAAACTTATTACTCTAATTACAAAATAATATATAATAAAAAAACTTAATAGTCTAATTAAAAAAGTTCTCTGGAGATCTGCTTGCAACTGGAACATACGAAATAAATTTCTTTAGTTTTACAATCATAAGATAATGAAAGAGAAATGAATTTTACTGCGCGTGAGGCAACATCTCCAGGGCCTCAATCTCACGACCCACCAGGAGCAAAAAGTTGAGGAACTTCCTCATCTCCTGGTGGAGCTATGATTCCTATTAACAGAAAAATTGATAATATGTTAGATACAGAAAAAGTAAGAATTTAATCCTAAATTTTATCGACTTACGTTATAAGCATAAAAATGGTCTCCGAGGTACGCCATGAACTTGAACATCAAGGCCATGGGCACCTGGAGACGTTCAACCAGGCTCCAGTACCTGGTAAGGTCCTCCTCAACCCGGTCAAGCTGCTTCCACTACCACTCCTCCATCCTCCCGTCATCCTCCTCCCACTCTCGCCTCATCTCGGGGTCTGGGAAAACGTACACTTCCAGTTTCACTAAAACATAAAACACAATCATTAATTATTATAATACACTGATGAAAATATGAAATTCACTCAAAATTTTTCACGTTCCACGACACTTACTTGTTGCTTCGATTTCGTTAGATGTACTGACGAAGCGAGGCGTCAAGACAACGTTGGGCCAGTCGCAACATGATCCCCACTCTTTCGCTATCTCTTTCTGTCGCTCAAGCATCGAGGCTGCCAAAAGTTGCCTGTTTCACTCTAGGTGTCTGGCGTGTAAATTCTAAATGTTTACATCTGGTGGATGGTTAAGAATGGAGCATTGACAGAGATTTCAAGTGGAGAAAATGTTCTTTATTCAATACATATATATGCATAGATATTTTTACGAAATAATATTACAGAGTTTTCAAAGCATAGATTATTACAATAGTATTTTCCGATTTTTTTTTTTTAGTTGAACATTTAAATTTTATAAATTGAAAAAAATAATGGAACGCAAATAATAAAATTTTTCATTGCTTAATTGTCAGATGGTAGAAGATACTTTTCAAAATAATTACAACTGAAACAGACAAAAAAAAATGAAAGAAATTAATAATTGAGTTGGTGGATTGATAAGAAGGTAGAATTTTGTTATTAATTTACCTCTGGATAGATTTTAATATTGGTTAACAATCGCTTAGGATGTTTAAATGATCCCATTAGTCGAAAGAAAATATTTCCATGAGGACAGAAGATCAGTTTGGCTCGAACATCTCCCATTGTGACAAAAGTTCCACCAACTTTGTAATGGCGATTAATGATTTGTCTCAACTTTTTCTTCATAGCCCTTTCCGACATCACACCTTCCCATTCTTCGGGTATGAAAATTCGAACAAGTTCCACCTCATCTGCTGGTGGGTAAACAACTTCCCTCACTCGAACAAATGGTTCTGTGTCATCCGCTGAATTAGGTGGTGGTGCAGCCCCAACATTCGCTAGAATCACTGATGCTACCTCTGATATAGTAGGGTCAGCTGGACCAACTCCATTGAATCAGAGTCCTCAGGTGCTGGGCTCTCCGGAGACCCTGGATCTGGACTTGCTGGAGAGTCCGGGCTTGCGGGAAAGTCTAAAATCCCCTTCTCCACCGCCGCTGGACTCTCTGGAGACTCGAGGTCCGGGCTTGCTGGAGAGTCTACAATCCCCTTCTCCACAGCCGCTGAGCTCTCTGGAGACTCGAAATCCGGGCTTGCTGGAGAGTCTACAATTCCCTTCGCCACAGCCGCTGGACTCTCCGGCGAATCATCCACGTTTTCACTGACATCAGGTGAGATGGTGTCGGTATCTAATGGGGTAGACGCATCCCAAGCATCATCATCATCATCATCATCACTGTCAGTAAAGTTTCCAATCTCTGACTCTCCATCTGACGAGCTGATCGACTCAATTGCATCCCATTGCAAATCTCGCTTCATCTTCTCCGAAGTTTCCAACTTTCGAATAAATGGACGAATTGTGGTCACTTGACAAGTTGAAATTCTATTGCTTGTTGGTTGGTCAGCATCAACAGATATCACAAAGGCAGAACACTTTAACACTCACGTCACAGAATCAAATGAGCTCTGTACTGGGAAGGAGATTCCTTATAAGCTATAAAGATCACATTTACCTAGCGAGAGATCCCCCTCCAATCACATTTTTTTTTCTCATCATGCAGCTGGAGAACCTGGAATCTATAAAAACGTCAGCACCCGTCCATCGTAATGATTATTGTATCAATATTAAGAATACGTGATCGGGTCGGCACAGTTCAATTGAAAACATGTTCGTAAAATTTTCAACGGGTTTTGGTTTCTCGGTATCACGAGGCTATAGAGTCGGATAGGTATTTTTTAAACTACCATTATGAAAACGTGTGCAAATTGGTGCTCCCCCACTCCCTCCAACATTCTGGAGATGTGCACACCATCCACCCATGCTATTCAGTGGTAGTTGATTATCAGAGGATTGAGCAACATTCACAGTTACTTTTACAATATGGCAGTTGTCATTGATATTGAAGGTTTCAAAAATTTTGGCAACGAATTTGATGTAAAAGAATTTGCAATTTCCGCGCTAGAAGTTGATGGTGATGGAAAGTTCGTGCATGTGGCAGTTTAAGTGGATCCACCACATAAATGGGATGAATTGCTTCCCAAGTACAAAGAAGAGAATCAGTGGTTGTCACGTCACTAACATGGACTACATTGGGACACTCCTGGAGATATCAAATACGAGGCATTGAGTGAATATGTGAATAATATTCTGAAAAATCTTTCACACATTTACGTCCAAGGTGCAGAGAAGAAAAACTGGCTACAGCAAATTATCAAGAATGAAGTACCAATTGAGGATTTCAATGACTTTGGCAGCCCTGATATGGAGCCTCTGGAAGGTAAGGGTGTTTTCAAATGTGTCTACCATCACAGTCTTTTTGATGGTAGTCCTACCCAATACCATTGCCCATTACCCTTGAACATGTGCAACATCTGAAAAAATGGTTCACCAAGTACAACCCGGGTCCCTAGAGAAATCCTTGAAGAAATATTGCGAAACTCAGCATTTGAATGCACTGACCACTCAGGAAATTGCATTCCTACCGAAGCATTTCAGCAAAACCATTGCCAAGGACACCGTGGATGCAGCTTGGGACAAGTTGCCGGAGATGATGAAGAGGGATCCTAGTATGGCTAAGCTACGCTATTGCCGCACGCATTGGTCTTCAATATCGGCCTCATCACTCAGTCCAATCCCCCCACCAATAGCTAAATGCCCTCTGTGTCTCTATCATCACTGTTAATACACTCGAAGTCACAGTATATTATTATTGAATAAAAAACACGTACGGATGTATTTGTGTATAATTTCATTGAAACCCATAGCTCGCCCCCTCCTCCACCACTTCAATAAGATCAACACTTCAGCTCACATATAATCATCTTTGTGAAATCTCATCAGTTGACTCTCGAACACCATCCATATGAGATATCATTCTTCTTGAATAGTGAAAAGTTATTGATTGTTAAAAAAAAAATATAAAATTCTTCAAGGATGTCAAACGATAATCTATTCGAGTTGTGGGATGAGTATTACCCATCATTCGAGGCTGCCGCTGCACACGACAGTGGAGAAACATACAAGCGTCTTCTGGAGAATGTTATCATACCGTTGCAATGGTTCATGCAACTACCTGTGCCATCGCTGATTACCCATGTTAATGGAGCTCTTCAACAATTCAATGATCTCACCAAAGATCTCATCCTTGTGAAAACCGACGATTTTTATATATTTATGCAAGGACCTGTGGCTGAAGGATTTGATAGTGGAACATCTCCCGATTGCAGTTCATGTGAGGGTGGGACTTCCCCTGAATGTGATTCACACAATGAGGAGGGAGGTAGTCCGGATATTGAGACGCTGGAGGAAATGGAGGCTGTGGGAATTGATGTCCTCAGCTCATTTTTTAATAGTATATAATAAGCAACTAAAAAATCGGATGAGGGTGGGGAGAGAGATAACCAGTGAAGAAACACACGTCCCCGAAGGACGGGATACTGCAAACCTCCGCTCCGAACGTCAGAGTAGTTGGATTATTAGAAATTATTCAATCAACAGCATGGCATTCATCATTGATTTGCAAGGATTCCAAAAACGAGGAGAATTTATCATAAAAGAATTGAGTGCAGTGGTAGTGCAACAGTCGCCAGAAATTGAAGAATCTCCCCCCATGAACATCCTCTTTCAACCACCATGTGCCTGGATTGATCTGGGTGATGCAGAATATTGTAACCAACAGGTGGCTAACTCGTAATCATCATGGAATACAATGGAATGTTAGTGGTTGTGATTATAAGAACATTGACAAAGTTTTTCACAGTTTTCTACTGAATAGTCGAAAAATTTATGTGAAAGGCTTAGAGAAACAGCACTATGTGGAACAACTGCTTGGCGATTCCTACCACGTTGTAAATTTAGAAGATTACAATTGTCCAAAGATCGACAATTGTTTCTGCAAAGAAACTGCCCATCCGCACACTCATCGACACATTAAGGCAGCGCAGGAGTTAGTTTGCTGCGCTTTGGTGAATGTGCACCGCTTGAAACATTGGTTCCAGAGTACTCATCCAAAATTCGACAATAGTGAAAAAGATTTTAATGAACTTTTTGATTGAAAAATCAGACATTTTTAATTCAATTATTATTTCAAAATCGTTCTTTTGTTTTGACTTGCAAAAATGTAAAAATATATTTACACATTCTAAGAAATTTTCTCATGTTCATTTTTACAAACCTTACATTTCCATTCAATATAGGAAAAAATTCCATTTTTCCGATTATTATTATTATACTTCTTATGTTGTATCATGTCATTTTTTCGATCCATGGAATAGGCATTCACGCCACTTCGAAACCATGCATCCAAGCGGCTGAGTGTTTTGTTTATACGGCGCGTACGTGCTCACCGGTAAACAGACGCGGCCACGTGAGCAAGATGAGATGAGAGAGAGAGAAGTATCAAGTTTAAGATTATGGAAGATTATTGCAAAATTGAATTGATTCGTGTCTATTTTCTTATCATTAATTGTTATCCAATTAAGTAATTGATGTTCCATTTAAATTGGAAACATTCCGTTCAAAAGTGCACAATTAATTTCTGTTTTGTTCAATGTCATGAGCATTCAATGTAAAAACCCATAAAAAAGGAAAGATCATTGCAAATTATTAAACTTGTGTTATGTTGCATGGTATCGTCCTTTGAAGACTATGGTGGAATATTCATTCCACTTCGAAAACAATTCACTGCGCATCCAAGAGGCCGAGTGTTTTGTTTTTAGGGCGCGTACGTGCTCTCTGGTAAACACACGCGGCCACGTGAGCAGTGGACCAGTTCGCGCTTCAATCTCGAAGAGAGAGAGAGAGAAGTATCGAGTTTAAAATCATTCCTCAGATTTGATAAGAAAAAACATTCATCTTTCTCATTATTAGTTTCTACTACTCATGATGATTTTGAAGACAAAATCAAGACTTAATTTCTTGTAATTATGATTATTGAGGTGGCATCAAAGAAAAAAAAAATGCACCGCCAACAGAACGTCTGAAAATTTTAACAACTACGATTGTCAGCTATG
>NW_011887864.1:163713-169458 GCF_000806365.1 Fopius arisanus
TCCAGAACCGGTATAGTCTATCTACTCATACCATTACTACTCATACTCATAAAAATCTGAGTGTAATATTCATAACACAGAATCTATTTCATCAGGGCCGTGGTCACAGAGATATTTCTTTAAATTCTAATTACATAGTACTTTTTAAGAATCCCCGGGACCGTGTACAAATTCAACACCTCGCGCGGCGAGTTTATCCTGACAACCCAAAGTTTTTACAAGAAGCCTATCTAGACGCCACCTCTCGGCCACATGGTTATATACTATTGGACCTGAAACAATCTACACCAGAAGATTATCGGTGCGCAGTACCATCTTTCCGAACGACGAAAAACAGTTCGTGTACGTACCACGGAAAGGTATAAATCCAAGGTAATAATTAATAGATGGATCAGTATTTCTTATACCATGGCTGTGCGAGGTACACCCAGTAAGAAATTGAAAATTGTCCTTCACGCCCTTTGTCACTTTAATAAAGAACAGCGTCAGGCATTACTTAGAAAAGCTGATGCAGGGTTGCTACACTGTATATGTGAGTGCATTAAACATTTTACGCGGTAATATACCAATTCGTAAATCTCAGAAAGATAAATTAAAACCGTATAAAAAAGTACTTCGTGATTTGGTTGTTGGTAAAAAGTCCCTATCAAGAAAGAAGAGGAGTGTCGTTCAAAGAGGGGGATTCCTGCCTCTGCGTCTAGCACCTATACTAAGGACCCTGTTTTCAAACCTCATTAGTAAATAGTAAGAGTAAGTTAATCAAAAAAATGGGATATGCACGGAAGATGATACTTGTTCCGGAGGACAGAATTGGTACCATTACTGATGACAGGGGTCAGCCCCTCATGACATCCGATAATCATGTCACTACGCAGAAAAGTGTACAAACACGAAGAACAACATTGTCACGTCTAGATAATGAAATGAAAAAAATCCTGGAATCAGACTCCTACACTGATGAACGTGAGAAATGGAACGCATATCAACAGATTTTACAGCGTTATCTCAGTTTAATACACAACTCTCATAAGATATCGATCGGTACAGAGACTTTTGACGACTCAACAGAATCATCCTACCAAAAACTTTCTTCAATTACACCGACTCTATCACGTTTTTCTAGCTCTCGGATACACGATTATACTGATGATGGTATTGGGTCAAGAACAATAATTGAAAGTGTACCGAAAAGATACCCAAAGAACGCTGCAGCACTCTTACGCAAACTACAGGGTATGTCGAATGAAGTTATATCTTGGGACGGAGAAGGCGTGGTGAGCATCAACGGGGTGCTTATCAGGAATTCAAATATAGTCGATCGTATTAACGACTCAATGCGGTCACGAAAGGAAAAAATTGCTGTTCGAAGAAAGTTATTTGGAAAGGTACTAAAAGCGTATAATGTTCCGCGGGAGTTCATTGGTAACGAAGAGTTGTTAGGGTCAACTATCAATATCGAGTCGTCGACACCTCGAAGTAACGGTCAGCGACATCAACTGTTTATAAACCCTATACAAGAAGAATACAGTGACGGCTCGTACAATAGTATCAAAAGTATTCAAGGTCCTGGTGGTGGTGGGGCCTTGAAAATACGATGGATAAAACTGCGAAAGTGATCCACTTTGACGACGTTGATTACAACCCTAGTCACCCCGCGGCATTTGTTGCTGCACGTAACCTCCAAAACATTCACAAAGATAATAATGCCAGGAATTGGTTAGAGAGTCAGGATGCATACAATATGCATAAGATGGTGCGTCACCGTTTCAATAGACGGTTATATAATGTCTCTGAAGTTGATGCTGTTTGGGAGGCTGATTTAGTTGACTTACGTGCCATATTAATATACAACGATGGATTCACCTACATGATAGTCGTCATCGATGTTCTCAGTAAATACGCATGGGAGCAGCCTCTGCCTAACAAGAGCGCAAAGATAGTAACCCAGGCATTCAGGCGGATACTTATGAACAATGGCCGGCCACGTACCCGGAGAATTCTTCAAACAGATCGCGGTAAAGAATTCCTAAATTCTGAGTTTCAGCAACTTCTGAATAAGTATGGGATTCAATACAGTGTAACACCAAACGCTACGTAGGTTTTCTTCAGAAAATTGTGAATGTCTACAATCACACAAGACATTCCGAGACGCGTTTCCGACCATGTGAAGTTGATGCTAAAAATTCTCTGATAGCAGCAGAGAACCTCTCCAAAGATATAGTACTAAGTGTAAGTCTAACCAGGCGCGACAGCCTAAATACAGCTGTGGCGACCTGGTACGGATCAGTACAGCAAAAGCGGTGTTCAAGAAAGGATACGAGTCTGGCTGGAGCGAAGAAGTTTTTGAAATCAAACTCGTCTCCGTTACCGTAACCCTGTAGTGTACATTTTACAAGACCTCAAAGGTGAAGACATCGACGGAATATTTTATGAAGAAGAGTTATCCAGAGTACAGGCCAGCGAAAGAAAAAAATGAGTCATCTACAAGACAATTTTTCGATTGTGTTGCCTAGCAACAGCAGTATGTAGTATTACTCCGATAATAAAACGACGAGTTTCATCACATATTTACAGGAGATTGTCAATTTTTCTGGTAGGTGGAGTGTCGCTCTTTCGGAAATTCATATACCGATGACCTTTTTGCATATACCCCCAAGTAACAACGACTACGTGTCACTGAACAGCAGAAATTATGTAACTCAAGAAGAACGACAAATTGTAAAGTTGAACTCCAATGATCTCCTACAGGACGGGGATGATGGTGGTATCGTAAGTGAAGGAGAGGGAAATCTTCAACATGGCGTTTACGGTAGTATTACAGATTCATTCATGAAAGACCATATAAAATTCATTATGAATTGTGGCGGTTACGTCTCTGTACAACGAATCTGCGCTACTTCTTGTGCAAATATCCTTCATATTCTGCACTTAGCACCTTTAGTGAAAAAACTTGTCGGGTTTGCAGCTGAAGACAAATGCGTGATATTAGGCGTCCAAACACGTACGTACGAGGGTCAGACACCTGCTTCATTATCACGAGGTCTTCCTCAAAGTATGCACGTATACTCGGATATATGCGAAACCTATATAACCGGCGATGTGCACACCCCGTTCATGGGTATTGTACCATTGGACATTGATAATTATAAATACGGTGGGATGAAAATCAAAGTATTTTTACCGCCTCTTTATATACCATTACTACGCACGAAATTTCAAACGATCGCGATAGATATAAGGGATGAGTATGGAGCGCCGATACCATTCGAACACGGAACGCTAACTGTGACACTTCATTTTAAACGTACCGAATAACAACGGATTATGAATACCTATATTTTCGACGAGATACAGCAATCTGGAGGAGGATAGAACCCAGGTGCACACGGAGGTATAAGTCGCGTGTACATCGGTAGTACTAATCAAACGGGGCATGGTATTGGTAGTTTCCTCGGTGGGTTGTTCAGAAGAATACTACCCCTATTCAGACAAGGAGCATCAGTTGTTGGAAGAGAGGCTCTGCGTTCAGGTGTGAATGTCATAGGTGATGTTCTCGAACGTGATATACCTCTGAAAGACTCTCTGAGAAGTCGTGCGCGGGAATCAGGCATCAATTTGAAGAGGAAGGCCGAGGAGAAACTTGATACGTTGATGACCGGCTCTGGATATAATACTGGGGATATGTTATCATATCCTCATTCTGTGGTTGACCGTGCTGTGCGGCAATATAAACGCCGCAAGTTAACATCTGGGGGACACAGGAAGAAGAAGAAACCACGGGTGACGAAAAAGCGTAAGAGGAAAACTACAAAGAAGTCGATAAAAATTAGAGGACAGAAGAAGAAGAAAAAATCGACCAAATTACGAACAGTAGCAGATATTTTCACGTAAAACATGGCGTCTTTGCATACTCATTCGTGTGAGGGAGTGAAAAGTGAGTTGGACCTATTTTCTTTGCCCAACGCAGAGAGCGATCGAATCCTCATACGACGTACACTATAAACCAATAGCATCACTCGTGGATATCTCACCCATTGAGTTCGATATACCAGGACAAGGTGATGATTACATTGACTTAGCTCACACCTGACTATTGTTACGTGTTACAATACCAACCCTAGTGAGGGAGAAGAATCCTGCACCGTCCACTACTATCGGTCCTGTCAACAATTTATTACACTCGTTATTCGATCAAGTGGATATCTCCTTCAATCAGAAAACCGTGACGCCTGCCAATAATGCATATGCTTACCGAGCTTATATAGAAACGCTTGGGGGCTGATTCGAAGAACTCACACGTGAGTAGCGTGCTGTGGTCAGATGATACAGCTGGGAAGATGAATATGATTAATGACGGTTATGAAGGTTTATCTTTACGTAGATTCTATTTGAGTGATGGAAAAATAATCGACCTCACGGGGCATTTACATTGTGATGTATTCAATCAAGATCGAGCATTGATAAACGGTGTAAATATTTATATCCGATTGGTTCGATCAAGAGACAATTTTTGTTTAATGGATAACACAAATAGTGCGTTTACCATTAAAATAACAGAAGCATCATTGATCATGCGGAGAATGAAGGTGAGTCCTGGATTATTACTCCCCCACCAAAGGGCTTTATCAAAAACAACTGCCAAATACCCTGTTACAAGAGTCGAGGTGAAAAGCGTCTCAATACCGTCAGGTGTTCGCGGCCATTCCCTGGATAACTTTATAACAGGTCGGCTGCCAAAACGCATCATCTTTGGGTTTGTCAAGAATCGCGCGTTTGTGGGTGATAAAAGATTCAACCCCTTCCACTTTGAACATTTTACTTTGAATCATATAACCTTATATGTGGATGGTCGTTAAATACCATCAAAACCTCTACAACCAGAGTTTACTGGAAAGAATTTATATGTGGAGTCATACCATTCCATCTTCTCAGGCACTGGTGTGCATTTTCTGAACGATGGTAATGGTGTTCACCGTGGAGATTACCCTCATCGATATTGCCTGTTCGCATTTGATTTAACACCAGATTTGTCAGCCAATGACAACTTCCACTGGAATTTGGTACAGAACGGTAATATGCGCATCGAGGTACGATTTGACGAAGCCTTAAGTGCAACAATCAACGCTGTAATTTATGCTGAGTTTGAAAGCATCATAGAAATTGACTCAGCGAGGCAAGTGACCCTAGATTATGCATAAACAGCATGCTCAAACGCATGCGCAGCCGTTTTTGCAGTATCAGCAGTTTTCTGAAACAACAGATTTGAATCATCGCTCAACTGCACAGTGGTGCGTGAATATTCACAGTAGAAAGTTGTAAGGAGAGTATAGCAATGACCTGCATCAATTCAAATTTGGTGGTAATTACTCATTACGAGGGTTTCGTCGGAATCCATGGTACATTCCTACCGAAAGAAGTGGCAGTAACTTCAACATCGTCCGATATGATAGGCCATTGGCTAATTTACCCCGAATACCAGTATTCGGCGATTCCTCCTAATATTCAGAAGATGAACAATCAGCTCAGAATCACACGTCACGGTATTGATTGGTATGAAGGAGAAGCGTCACCTAAATATGTGTATGCAGCATTACGACCCATTACGAAAGGAATGAAATACGTATATACATTGTAACGAGCATCGGGGATGCCCGTTTGGATCCCCAATAAAAATCCAAAAATGGAGAGAGAGAGAGGCAGTTGGGACGTAGGTTAGGTTTAGGGAAATTAGGATTTCCCCCCTTT
>NW_011887864.1:170198-171508 GCF_000806365.1 Fopius arisanus
ACCGCGATAGCATCGACACGTGAGTGAGTAGTGAGACGTGATAGTGCACCATCCCGAGGACACCAGGACAATTAGCTGCCACCAGGATGGTCCAAAAACGAAAGAGAAGGGCAGCGAGAAAATCCATCGTGAGTTTTACGGTTATTTCGATTTATTTTCCCCTTTTTGGCGGCTCCCCGATAATTTTTGGCGGTTGTGATATTTTTCCGAGCCATGGAAATGGCGTTGGTTGTGTCCCCCTAATTTTGGGTGGTTTTGGAGAGGTTTGTGGAGGGTTTTCCGAATAATTTCGGTTCAAATTATCCCCCAGTGCGGTTGGGAGGTCATCGGTGTAATTTATGGGGTTTTGGGGGTAATTCTAAGTGAATTTTTGGGTGAAATTGTCCACGGCTAACGAATCAGGCCGGTGGTTCTCCCTCGTGGCGCAATCGAGGCCACCACGAGTGGCTGTATGCAACAGGTGGGAAATCGCGCGTTAGATTTCCTCGTGATTATTAATTGTTTTAAGGGGGTTAATTATGGGCCCTTACGCCTGAATTTTTGTAGGATTGTGGGGGATGATGTCCCGGACCAGATGGTTCAGGGTTTTCCGGAATCCGCCGAGCGGATTCTGAGTTACGGGATTTTTTAGTAAAGTTAGATGTTTTTGGGGATTTCTCCTCGCTGCTAACCGAGCAGCGAGGCATAGTGCCGTCTCTCCCGCTCTCTCTCTCGCTCGCGCTCACTCGTTTAGGGGTCCGATTCCGGGAAATTATCGATTTCCCGGGCGAAAATAATATTTCGGTTATTCCTCGGATTATCGCCAATCGATAATCCTTGAGGCCACATTCCGATGAGATTATGGGATATTAGTATGGGATGTTTAGCGATATATTCGGTACTAGTTAAATAGTTTATTAATAAGATGTGATTTTGAATTTTTGATATTGAATATTGGATATTGATTTTGATTTTGATATGGAATATTGGATATTGATTTTGATATTGAATTTTGACATGAATAGCGGAACAGGTAAGGACGATGTTTTCTTGCATAAATTTATTTCTCGCCTCCCGGCCCCTTTCTTTTTGATATTTTTCCCGATTTTGCCATAACCTTGTTCCCATCTACAATCGACCCCTCTCTCCACGACAGGCATACTGCGCGACCCGAGGACCGTCACCTTTCCCCAAAAGCCTAATTATCCTTTCCGTTCCCTTCAGGTTCCCTTTTTGGTTTTTGAGTATGTTTTAGGGTTAGAGTTTTAAGAGTTTGAGTTACGATTTTCGGTGAATCGAATATCGAGGTTAGTTAAGTTTAGGATTAAGGA
>NW_011887864.1:173041-174383 GCF_000806365.1 Fopius arisanus
TTTTTTTTCGATTTATTATCGGCCTTTGTTCGATTTATTATCGGCCTTTTTCCGATTTATCATCGGCTATTTTCCGGTTCCCATCGGCTTAGTTTCCGGTTAATTATCGACTATTTTTCGACTTTTAACGGCGTGTTTTCCGATTTATTATTGGCTATTTTCCGACTCACATCGGTTTATTCTCCGAGTAGTCTCGGCCGTTCGCCGCTTTTTCCTTTTCTTTTTCTTTGCTTCTCGGCGACTTTCCGACGTTATATCGGCTACTTCTTCGATTTCTTTTTTTTGTCGGCGGGTATCCGATCTTCGTTGGTCTTACTCGTTTTTATTTTTTTATCAATTGATAATTCCCTCCTTAATCGGGTTAGGAGAGGCCGATCATGGGGGATCACGACAGTGATTCGCCAGGGTTACCTCCCAGTACTAGAAACCCTAGTACTGAGGCTCCTCGACCCGGTGGGTCTGGGATTCGCGGGTCTGGAGCTGCGGCTCCAGGGGTCGATCCTACCGTCGACCAATCCGTCCAAACCGACGGCCATGAGATGGAAAATCTTGCGCCTCCCAAAAGGAGGGTTACGAGAAAAACCACCTCAACGACCGCGAAACCAAAAATAAAAGTTACACGGTGTGGGTCTCGAGCAAGTCGTACAGTGACCGAAGCCGAGGCCTCCGACGCCACTTCGGTCTCGTCGGTATCCAGTCATGGCTCTAATCGAGTCGTCGACGAGGACCTTCCAGTAGGGACAATCCCAGCTGGCAATCCGGACAGGGCTGCTGGCAGACAAGCCAATCACCCTCCACGGCTGAGACCTTTACAATCCGAGGGGTACAATCCTTCGGCATCTTATTCAGGCGAAAACCCTGGTCCGTTCCTCCAACCACCTTGGTGGCCTGGCTACCATCCCCGACAACCCGGACTTTACTCGGGTGTCGAGGGTGAACATTTCTATCCGCCTACACAGGCAGGTAACTATCCACAGCCTCTGAGGACCTTTCCTCGTGGACCGTGGCCATCTCATCCTCCCGAGCCAGGGAGAGATATTCCCCAACGGTCAGGGGTAAATCCCCCTAATCTAGGGTGGAATCCTCCGAGATTCGGAGGTCAGCATCCCTCATACGAGAGGCCATTCCCCCAGGAAATGGGCGGCTCATCCCCTCGACGGCTGATTCCAGTTGAGGGAGACTTCCACTTTTCGGAAGAAGGAAGTAGTCCGAGGCGTAGGCCTCTGGATTCCGCATCTCTTCTCAACTCAATGAAGAAATGGGGCGCGCATTTCTCCGGTCTTCCGCATGAAGACGTGGAATCATTCCTCGCGAGGATTGAGGACGGGCGGGCATTCCTCCC
>NW_011887864.1:181923-183606 GCF_000806365.1 Fopius arisanus
GCTTTTGCCGTCGTGGCCACTCGTCCGAGCATATCAGCTCCGGCCTCGACATCCGCCTGTACGCAGGTCGGCCCATCCGCTCCTTTGGGAGCCGTGGAAGGCCTCGTCATCACCAGCAGCCAGCAGATGAGGGAGACCTCCACGGACACTCGCGACGTCACCGCAGGGAAGCGAGGAGGAGGACACTCCAGGGGAACAGCCGGAGGCAAACGCCGCAGACCCCGACACTGGTGCTTCGACTGTCGTCGGCACGGCCACGCCCATCAGGCCTGCCCAAACCCAACGGGAGACATCTTCTGTGGGCAATGCCCACATCGCCTCAGGGCGGACAGGACCTGCCCGGAGCACGGCCCGGTAACGCAGCCTGCTGGCGGACGAGCGACAGGACACCCCAGCAAGCTAGCTGAGACGTCCCAGGTGAGACCACCGCCGCCACCCGCTTCGGCTGCACCCAGCCGTCGCCCTCCAACGGCCGCCAGATCACCACCACGCCTCCATGATCGACGTGCTGAGGAGTATTGGGCTCCCTTTGAAAGGGCCCCCATCCGTACGGCTGCTGCCGGACCGGCTTATCCGTTCCCCCCGGAGGAGGAACGCAGGCCTCGTCAGGAGAACGAACCTCCAGAAGATTCGGGGCTCCGGTTCTTCTGGCAACCGCCAGGGATGGCGCCCACCAGCCACAGCAGCGACTACAGGTCCCCGGAGCAAGGATACTACACCTCGGCGGCCACTAGCGCACCACCCCGACCAGCTCTTGGGCGTGGAGCGAACGCCCGTTTCGGACCTCATCCACCAAGTCAGGCAACCCGCTGGTCCAGAGAGACCATCGAGGCTCTCCGAGGGATCCTGGACCAAGCCCAGCGCAGCCAGCAGCTGAGTCCAGAACCCAGGTATTATCCCCGGTAAATCGGCGGTAACATCCCCGTTGAGACGGCGGCAACATCCCCGTTCAGACGGCGGCAGCATCCTCGAGAGATCGGCGGTAACATCCCCGATAAATCGGCGGCAACCTCCCCGTTCAGACGGCGGCAACATCCCCGTTCAGGCGGCGGCAGCATCCCCAAGAAATCGGAGGCACATCCCCGCGAGACGGAGGCACGCCCGGAGTGGAAAACCCCGGTCATCCACTCGTCGCCAAGAGTGGCGATCTAATTTTTTTTGTTTTTTTTTGCTTTGTGGGATTTCTACATTTTTCTTTTCCTTTTTGTTGGTTCGGTGAGCTTCCTTTAAGAGGATAGTTTTTTGATACCATTCCTTTTTCTTTTGATAAGCCATGTTTTTTTTTTGTGTATTTTGGTATGTTTGTATTTTTGATAGGGTGCCTCTTGCCAAAGTTTAGTTTATTGTCCATTGTGATAAGTCTCACCAGTACCTGGAGGCACCCACGGTACAAACCACGTAGAATAAGTTTTGGGATAATGCGGAAGAATCCGTCCGGGGACATGACTCCCCACAAGCACCCAAAATGTGCCATAAGCCCCAGGGGCCAATCAATGTTCTTTTTTTTAGTAAGTTGCCTTTCAGAGGCAGTTCCGGGTCAGACGACCCGGCAAATATATAAAAACGTTTTGATAAACATTGTACATTTATTCCGACCCTTACTTCAGGGTGTGGGTTCGTGTTTTTCCCCGACATTACGTTGGTGGGGTTTAGATGTGACGCAGGATCCACGGAACCGGGACG
>NW_011887864.1:183616-185771 GCF_000806365.1 Fopius arisanus
CCCCTTGCACACAATCCAGGAATCTATTACGAGAAGATTGATCAGATAAGAAGAATAAATCGGAATTGGCGACTGATGCTGACCATTGATCTGGAAGGGTTATCGGGTCAACCGTTACCCGGACAGAATATGATCGAAAAACACTACAAAGATTGTATTATACACCATGAACACCAGAATTGTCACCAAGCACTGGGGCTGGATAAAATGAACGATCTCTCAAAGGAGCTCCGGCATATCCAGGAACATGGACAACAGGTTCTGAAATCAAACCCAGAGCACTTGCGGACACCATCACGATCAGCCAGAGCGCCGTTTTTTGGCTTCATCGGAACAATCGCTCGGAAAATCTTCGGAACAATGGACTATAATGACCATGAACATATTGCAAAAGAAATCAACCGATTATATCAGGATCAACGCCAAATAACACACTTGATCGAAAATTCGACGCATCTGATTCAAGCCGAGATAAACTCAATGAAAATGATCAATAATAAGAACATTCTAAGAATGAGACAAGCAGAAGAACAACTGGATCGGCTAACAAATAAATCAAATAACATGATCACACATATCAACTCCTTGGAATACCTGCAACATTTGACACAAATAGCAAATGAAGTGCAGTATGGCGCCCAAAAATACTTAGAAACCACTCACAAAGTGGTCCAAGCAATCGAAGAAGCAAAGCATGGGAAACTAAACCCGATGTTAATCAACAATGAACAGATTAAAAGTGCCGCCCAGGAAATAGAGAAGGCTGCAGAGGATAGTCTTTTCCCTATCAGTAAAGAGAAATTGGACATAAACCTTTTAGCCCAAATAAGCAAGATAGAAACAGGTTACAGTCAAAGAAAATTCTTAATTATTCTGAATATACCCTTACTAGCACGGGAATCAATGGATCTGTTCAAAATCATAGCCTGCAAAGTTCCACAAACTGTACAAGGAAACAGAACAGTTGCAGCATACATCCAACCTGAAAGGGAATATATTATGACATCGAAAGTGAGTCCCAAATTCGCCCTCACCAGCGAAGGCTACTTGAGAACCTGTATTCTCTTAGAAAACTGCCTAGCTTGTCCAAAAGGATTACCACTGCAGAAACCAGGAACAGTCTCCAGCTGTGAATACCAACTACTCACCAACGCAGACCTGGAACCATCGTCAGAGGCATACCAAAAGTGTAACATACGCTTGAGCAATAACCTGGAAACCCAATGGACAAAACTAATCAGCAGCGAGGGATGGTTATACTCAGCCATTCAACCTGAAAGGCTAGAGATAACATGTCAGGGCCAAGAGGCGGAATCTGTCACCATCAATGGAACAGGAATACTTCACCTTAACAACGGATGCTCCGCAGAAACGAAGACCACCATACTAGAAGGCATCGGTCTCATCGAATCTCAACTACCAGCAATACATGGCATACCTATAACTATGAATATCACTGAAATGGCTCCAAGTCTGGGTGAGGCACCAAAGAAATTGGGTATGCTTACCCAAGTTGAACATCACGCTATTCCAAATATAGATAATTCCAAGATGTTCGATGAAGCCATGCAGCAGACTATCGACGCAGCCGAGAAAATAGGTTTACATCACCAGGAGGAATACACTCATCGTATATTCACAGCCGCAAACTGTAGTATCACGGGAATTTTCTCAGTGGCCACCATCATCGCAGGAATTGTAGCATATAAGAAAGGGACGAGTATTTTACCACTGTTAAGTTACTGCTGCCGTAGGAAAAAGACCAAAACCAATAGAGAGCAAAAGCACAAAACCCAGATTCGACCGACAATTGAACTATTCGAAGAGGTACCAATGACATCCATCAGCGTGCCTGCCAGAAGAATCGCGCCAGGACTACCAGCTCGTCCACCAGCAATCCAAGAGGAGATTCCAGAGAATTCCCAATCCGAGACACCGCAACGATCAGGTGTAACTATCAACTACATTTAGGAAAATACTAGACATATATATATATATGGGATAATTAGGATAGTTAAGATAATTATGAATAACTACTGTTAGAGGATGTCCACACCGCGATATGAAATAGCCACTTTCTACAATTAAAATCATTCAAAAGTTAATGCAGGGTTCACCAACCAATTGCCAATGCTCCGCTGATAAAGGGCCAAAG
>NW_011887864.1:187447-189086 GCF_000806365.1 Fopius arisanus
GTTAGTTAAGTTTAGGATTAAGGACTTTTTCCGGTTTGGTAATTCCGGTCAAAAATTACCTGGCGCCCATAAGGTTAAATTTTAGCAGGTTTTTGTTAGGCTCAGGGGAAGTAGGGCGAAGGTAATGGGCATTTCCCATTCACCGGGAAAATGTCACGTTACAACATATGGCTGTCAGCAAACGAAATTCACTGCCGCCCTTCTTACCCGAGATGTTATCAATTTGAAGTGTCACATCAGATCACCACTATTCGTTTGTACATCAGCACCCGTTCCATCATGCCTCATACATAGTACATTGAATCACAGAACCTTTATATGTGCTATGCGACGAGTTCTTTAAATCAAAGCGTGGTTGACTTCGAACGAGGAAGGGTTAAAGAGTTTGAACGAAGAAGAATTGGTTGCTGCTGATGAACACGGTACAGATTCTAAAAGCCCTACAGTATATACCAAATCATACAGTCGGTGTGTATCCAGCGGACAAGATCCCGTCGGTGTGGATGAAACCGACTGCTATAGTAGCGAACACACATGACCACACCCAGTCAGGAGAACACTGCGTCGCCATGTACGTTGATCGAAATGGCAGAGGATGGTACTTCGACAGCTTCGGGTTACCTCCCATCGTGCCCCAGCACGCTGCAAGACTCCGAAAGAACTGTAAACTCTTCAAGTGCAGCATGCAGCAGCTCCAGCATCACGAGTCAAGTGTAGGTGGACAATACTGTATACTTTTTCTGCATTGTATGTCTATGTCTGCTACTCCTGAGAAGTTCTATTCGTTATTCACTGATCGATTCATATCTAATGATCGTCTAGTGCGTGAATATCATGACACATTTATGACGAAAAAACGTGCCAGTAGCGCCCCCGAAGGGGGTTATTTAGTGGCCGCGGTTATAATTGTACGTCGTGGAATAAAAAATGTAAGTAGTTCATAAGCAAAATATGTAATTCATTGGGTCATTATTTTTGAGAAAATATACATGTAATAATTTAAATTTTGTGTTCTCTATTTGCCCCAGTATGATAGCTGCTATGACGCACCCACAGCATTCACAGTCACCCCCACCCCACCACTTACCCGCGTCGGAGTCGTGCTACTCTGACGGGTACAGCGGTGGGGTTGGAGTAACTCTGGGTGGGGGGCGCCGTAGTGGCTCTTACAGTACTAATATCAGTTGTAACACTTTCACTCTGTTACGAGAACAAAGTGATGAGCCGATAAGGGAAAAATCTTATTTAGTCAGTGAATCGGCACAAAGCACGGAGATGATTCAGAACTGTCACGAATGCGGCAAATATGTTGATTCGTTAAAACTGGTATCCTGTTTGGTATGTAAAATACAATGGATTTGTTTCTTCGAACAATTCAGATGCTTCATGCAGCTTTTATTTTGCAGATTTGTGGAGCGCGGATCCATAAAAAATGCTCATTGCGACTTGACAATGACGAGCCGATACCTGATTGTCGAAGGCTATGTAGGTTATGCAGTAAAAAACCAAATAAGGACCGAATAATTGAAGCCAATATTTCGGAAAACTGGAAGAATTTCGTGAAACTGCATGAAAAACGTGAACAAATGCAAAATAAAAAAAGGGATGTGATGTCCAAAAACCTATATAAATAGTTTTT